>NW_026925162.1:0-25348 GCF_032062105.1 Saccostrea cuccullata
TTATATATGAGGTATTTTACTTGAATGAATCATATCCATCTAAAATATGTATAAAATGCCTCTTTTATTCACTTTGCTAACTATTTACTTAATTCTTTTTTATGTGTTTCTTTTCTGTCTATTTTACAACATACATGTATATTGACTGCCTGATTACATGTATCTATATTTTTTAAATTCATATTTTATAATTATCCTATTAAAGCCTGTTATAAAACTCACTCAAATGAATAATGAGTGCTGAAGTGACGTAAAACTTTTCTTGTTATTCGGTTTAAAAACAAAAGAGAAACAATGTGAACAAAGTTGATGCTTGCATATCATATTAAGAATTGATGGAGTCATAATCTGAAAGTTTAACCCGTGATATTTCTCCACTGTAAAAGACCCAGATAAGTATGATGTTTAAATATATATCCTTCCTTAAATATCATTTACGAAAAATGTATTGAAATTTTAATAATTGCCTTTTGCTTTTTCTCTTCTTTTTCTCTGCAATTCTTCTGCTGAATGTCGTTGATAAAGGACACCTTCTGCAAGATACCAAATTACGAAAAATAAAATATTAGTGGATTTTTATCAGAAACAAAAGACGGATTATGTGTTTGAACCAGAATTCCTAAATTACTTCATCTTACATTTAGCAAGGATTTAATGATTTGTAAATGACAAGGTAGAGTGTATTCATACAAATATTAACGCCGTGTGTTTGGAAATAGATTATACATTTTGTACATCTTATGCCAAGGGAAACGTATTTTTGAAAAAAAAGAATTGTTGTAACCAATGAAATGGGATTCGTTGCGAATTAATACTTAACATGTTAATGTAATCAACATAAAAAATCACTTTTTACAAGTCGGAAGAAGGATTTATAGAAAGATATGATATTTGTTAACGAAAAATTTTTATATTTACTTCAAAATTCAATTACACTAAAACCAAGGAGTACAATGAGAAACATTTATCTTCCGTCCCTGACCTCTTATCCTGTGATCTGTTGACTTTTTATCTAGAAGTTCCTGAAGAAATAAGGATATTCATTTCAATTTATGTTAATAATGAAATGTTTCTTTAATTCAAAACAACATTTAATATCTATAGAAAAGAATATTTTGCACTCATACCACAAGAGACCTAATTTCTGCCAAGTCTTGCTGCATTTGAATAATTGGTAAGTCAAACGATTTCTGAATTTGATAGATATTCTCCTGTGTTACTTCGTTTGAATTAGAAAGCCAATTTATAACTTGGTGATAGATATCATCAAAAATACAATTTTCTTCTATCTCACGAATTCTCTTTTTAACTTCTTTGAAAATGTCATTTCCACACGAAAAAGCTATATTTTCAAGACTGCAAGCAACATTATGAAACATCTGATGGAAACATTGTGGATCTATTTCTTCTGTTCTTGCATGAGCGAAAAAGTCGTTTCTGTACTTGCGCAGGGCAGTCAAATCATCTTTTTCTGAAGAAGGTAGAGGACACAAATTAATTATCAAGCAGATGGCTAAAGATAAATCTAGAATGTCTTCTTTAATACTTTTTTGAGCGACAAATTGACACATGCAGTTAACAACTGTTGAGGACTCGCACTTTGGTCTCTCTGAAACAAAGAGGAGTTTCCACTGGTAATTAGCCAACACCTGTGCCGAGGCTGGGTTGTCATTTTTCTTGCACATGCAACATTTGTGCTTAACGTTTAAATGAAACTAGTCGTGTTTTCTTTTGTTCAGAAAAGCAAAGAAACTCTCGCTTTCTTTTGCAAATTCTGTTTCAGTTTTTGTGTAACGGTCCAGGTTCCCAGATGAAGAAAAAGTGTACTTAGTTTCAAGAAATTGATAGCTTTTGATGAATATGGCATTGTATTTTTATGTAAAGAAATCTGAAACACAATTCAAGTACATTTTAATAGTAAATGAAAGTATTTATAAAGCAAATGATACTTTAAAATTTATCATAGACATTTCTCTATGTTTACATTTCAAAAAGAAACATTTTAAGTAACATATTTTAACTCACATACTCTTACACATTCATACTTCCACCTTTTTTAATTTCCTCTTTGTTAATTATTTAAGTGGAGAGCTTATTATAGTGACAAGTTCTTCCTTTTCGAATGTTTATCATTACATATTTAAATTACTTACTTCCCAGTTATACTGTGTGAATATGTTTTATCAAATTTTAAGGTTGTGGTGTAGTATACCACGTCTCAATAACATGATTGAATAAAAGAAGATCGATTAGTCTAGAAATCAAAAGTAAAAGTCAAAATATGAAGGAATTTTGGTGTTGTGGGAACTAGTTAAAAATACTGAGAGTACCATTGGATGATACATTATTGTCCCTTCTCATAATTCAGATTTCCAGAAAGGTTTCTTGTTATTTGGGTTAAAAACAAAAGAAAAACAATGTGAACAAAGTTGAAATCTAAGCACAAACATTTAATCGAAATCTTATAAGAAGGAAGGCAAACTCTTTGCTTGCAACGAGCTTTGCTCAAGATATTCTTCATGTATCTCTTTACAAAATTTGTGCAGAAGATTGCTCGGAGATGACTCTTAAACAGATGGCTATGTAAGATTTTTATTTTAATTTTCATGGTAGACGCGTTGTCATCTGAAAAAAATTCCGGCAATTCTGTTTGGGGTTATTTACTTTCGGTCGAAAGTTATCGGCCTTTTGTCAAAATTCATAGGACCTCCTTGTCTTTGATGAAACTCAATAAACGGCTTGCACAAAGAATTATTTTAGTGATGATAAAGGACAAGTTGTCATAATACACCTGCAGGGCTTAGATATTTTCCGATAGTGTCTGGTATATACTAGTTACTTCCGGAAAATACTATAAACCAACTTTTATTCAGGTGTGAGGTTTTTTGCGAGGTTTGCGAGAGCCATGTGGTCGAAAATATTATATGCCTCTTTGTATATTAAAAAAGCTTGATTGAGAAAATAAATTTTCAGGTGCACGAACCAGTTTACCCCCGTTAAATCGCGAAATAAAGTCGCCGAGAATAAAAAACTGGTTGCAAACAGCATATTGAAGTTCGATAGGATATCGAATTTCAGGACTCGAATCATGTAAGGATTTTTGAGATATTGTGTATTATAGAGATCGATATTTTGTTTAATATCTTTAAATGTATAACTATTATGTTAAAACATACTGAACACTTTTTTGCAGGGTAAGAAAATATATGATATGATTTTTTAAGAAAAGGGCTGACTCATCATATTACGGACCGAAAGGGAAAAAATTAACCCTATAAGAATTTTAAGCATCTATATCTGAAGCAAAAAGTTTATCTTACACAGGACGTAACATCTCCTTTAAGCAATCGCTTAATGGTGATTGTATGGTGGCCTACAGGAGTTAATTTCTTTAAGCCACCGTTAAGCTGCAGCTTACAGGTGCTTAATGTCCAAATTTCATTTAAGGTCATTAGGCACAAATACCTGAACATATTGAGAACTTTATCTGAGATGATACTATGAGACTGAAAATGTTATTTAGCTTATTAATGAAAGATAGCGACAACACAGTTGATCAAAATTACTCATTAGGGAAATGAACTTTGACTTACGTTGCTTATCTCCCTTAGCCTAAGATGTCAGAAAGGCCCAGTCGCTGTTCAAGGCTATGCAATGTTTACAAATTTTCATGTCATTTTACAGCTTAATTTTAAGAAATATCATCATCATGACTGAAACCTTGTATGATCATACAATATTCAAACAGGCTGGTATTTCATCTTTATAAATTTCATCGCATATTTGCAAGATTTTTAGCATGTTTTATCAGTCAGTGATTATTCTCTATGTTTGACACTTCGACTGATTGAGAGAAAGGATAGGAGCTATCAAAAGGGAGAAAGATGGGAGAGTAGGAATTAATTCACTTTTATATGCAGGCATTTATATACAACATCATCAAGAGTCCAGCGTGGTCAATGATTCAATTTTTCTGGACCAAGTGAATGCGCTAACTATTTGATACCTGTAGGGCTTGTAGCTTTATGGGTTTCTTTTTTGATGTGAAGTTAAACATGAAATTTTTATTGTGATAATGCTTTATTCAATTAATTCAATTTTAATTATTTGACAGCGTTTAGTTATATTCACTTATTCATGTACAACACTCTACCCTACCTCTTGTTACTCACCAACCCCACCTCCCCTGTGATTTTCGATATTCCATAATTTTTGTAAAAGAAAATTCTCGAAATTTAACATTTTCCCAGATGTTTTTTTACAACTAGGACAAGAACTAAACAACTAAAACCTGTATATTATGTTTTAGTTAGTACAAATGACTTACAAAAAAAGTCGTAGCCTACGAAGAAAAAAGATTAAGAAACATAGAATATATCATGGCTTCATTAAGTAAACATACATCTATAAAATGTATGAAAATAAGGATTTAAAGAATAGATAAGAAATCTTTTTTTTCAGTTTAGTAAGGTTTAAAAAATACTGCATACACCGTATATTCACAAGTATTTTAACAGTTTTATATAAAAGAACAGTACCTATAAATGTGACTGTATTCTAAGAAACGCATTTGCTTTGAGCTTAAAATTAATTTATTCTTATTCGTACCAGTTATAATATTTTGTCTTTCTGTACATTATTACGATCATGTCATATATTCAGGGATTCTACTGCTATATCGACAATGCAGCATTATGTGTTTTTAAGATCAGACAATACGAAACTTTAAACATAAATACAGGCATTTTAAATTACTTATCATGGACTTCAGTACCACTGGTCGCGCGTTTATTTTTGAAGTATACATAAGGGATTCCTTACATATTTGTTAAAATTTCCTTTGATATATTTTCTATCGGTCTAATCAAATTTCTATTGTAAGTGGATATATCTTAATCTAAACGCATCATTCTATAATTTTTTGTTGCATTTCGCGATTTTCCTGAATATAAAAAGGACATTTGATTTTTTTTTCTTCAAAAGACGATGAAATCATCTTGATTTTGTATTAAATATGGAAAATGGTATTAATTCTTTTCTGAAGCTTTTGATTTATAAAGAGTAAGTAATCATATTTTGAGGTTATAGGGGTAATTGTTATAGGCTATTCATCAGGGTCATCTTCCGAATAAAAGCCAAGTTTTCAGTTGCCGTTATTTATTAACGACTTGTTTAAACTGAAATGAAGGAAGTACGAAATCATATAACTCATATGAACACATGCATGCGTTTATATTCACAAAAATAAAATATAATTAACTTGATAAAATAGAGTAAATTTGCATTATGTCTAATGATCCCTTTGCATCAGTGAGCCTTTGTGACGCCATAAAACCACAAAATCAAGAACGATAAGCGGGTAAGAAAAGTAAAAAGTTGAATACTTTTTATCTTTATTTTACAGAAGAACAAAGGCCAGGAAATATAACTACTAACATTTAATGTTCTTTCATATGTAGCTTTGGGTTCAAAAAGTGACATTATGGCGTTAAGAATCGTTTCCTATGACCTTTAAGCTATCATTAAGCTACCTTAAAGCTGCACTTAATGGTGGTTAAATGACCAAACTTAATTTAACCACCTTTACGGATCCTTTATCAAATTTTAAAACTAACTTATTAATATAAGTTTAAAGTTATTTTAATATCATTCTCGCAAATTTTGTCTTATCTTGATGGTGTTTGGACATTAAGCACTTTTAAGGTTGGCTGAATTTTGAATTAATGGTTGACTTAAATCTTCCATTAAGCACCTATAAGCCATCATAAAGCTACATTTAAGCACCCATTTAGGACTTTGAGATGGCTTATTGGTAAATTATTGGTTGTGTTATCATTTCTTGAAGGTAACTAAAAGGTGCTTGATGGTAATTTTAAGACAACCATTAAACTATCTTTAAGTAACTATAAGCAACCATTAAGTAAAGGACGTGTTTCATTCTTTGTTAACAACATACAACAATATTTTACTATTTTTACGTCATATGATACATAAATAGGGGTGGAAATGGTCCAGAATGTTAAATCTGAAAAACACTTTCTATCTCAGGAGTAGGAAATATAACAAAAGTTGTTCAAAATAATGATTTGAATAACATGTCATCTTTCAATTTTTGCTAAACATCCCCATTAAGCAGTCGGTCTCTTTATATAATTTTTTACAAATATCTCAGAAATGAAGAAGAATAATATCTGAAATGTTGTTGAACCAAAAGTGTTTGAAACCATGAGAGCAATAAGGTGAAATCAAGAAAAAATGGTCTAACCCTTAAAATTAGGAGACCAGATGGGTTAAATTTTCATTGATAACTTTTTAAGAATCAATATAATGGTATATTTTTTTACCAAAGTAAAAATGTTAATCTCTGCAATCTACAACTAGATGTATATATTAGGATTTTTATGTCATATGAAACATAAATAGGGGCCAAAAAAGGGGGAGAGTGTTAAATTAGTATTTTAAGCTTTATATCATGCAAACAAATTTTTAAATAGTTTTCTAAAAAAGCATATCGCATTTCAATATTTGTTTAACATCGCCAATAATGAGATGAAAGGTTAGTCCCTAAGTATTTTTTGCTAATATCTCAGAAACAAAGGGGTCTCAGATTGGCTAAATATCCTATACTGATAACTCTTTAATGAAAAGCAGATTATTTGTTATATGTAACTGAAGTAGAAATAGTTCATCTCTATATTCTTTAATTATCAATTAAATCTGAATGAAAATCTAAGCCAATTTTTATCTCATCTTATTGAAAATTGAACGGAAGACCCACTCGTTGCTTGCGACTTTTATAATGTAGTTGAGTTTACTTATTCAATTCTTTTGGCCAAAAAATTTTAACTTTCATTTATAAAGTGATTGTTTAGTTGCTTCTCGTTTTCTTTGGAAGTTTTTTTTTTGGCATTAGGGATGCATAAAACTGTCATTTGATAAGCATTTGCTAAATAGGACACTCATTTCTTTTACATATATGATGTCTGAGATAAATATTGCTAACAGGTGCATTTCTTAAGGTTACATTTACCACGAATAAAAAATAGGAAAAATAATTAAAATTGAAAAAAATATTACTAAAATTAATCTCTTATGTATAAAATGCATGAAACCCCTCGTCTTAAATCGATGTATCCATGACCCCATATCCGATGTTTAAGAGGTCTGTATTTGCTCTGTTCCTGATTTGTATCATTTAATTTTTAAATGGGCTTTAGAGCTTGAATTCGAATTTATAACTTCCGTTATTTTATTCCTTATTTTTGAGTTCTGCAAATATATTACGTTTTATTTATAAAAGTAAAGAGATAAAGAATAGCAAATACATGTATGTTCAAAAACATCAGAGCAATAACGAGATGTCAAAACTGCGCCATTGATTATAAACAAACCCTTCTCGACAGGTCACATCAGCCGTGTGCTTATTGTCATGATCGTGAAAACGGAAAATTGCGTTGACAATAAGGACTGTACATAACAACAGAATATTTTATTTTAATAAAACATCAGTCAGCATCCTACTTAATGATAGATTGTGTCTACCAACAAGTGCATTGTATGGACCAATGGACTTGCAAAATGATGAAATAAACAACCGCATTATGTCTACCTCTAAGATTTTCGATTTTAAATGCCTAATTGTCATAACTAGATCGTCGTTGCTTTATTTTGATACTAAGTGACACTGTGAATATCAGAATTTATTACATACTTAGTAATAAATACAGGATTCTTTGTAATGCGATATGCCCGACGTCACAATAGCCGTATCAGCCCTGCATTGATACGGATCAATATCACACCCCGAGTAAAAACAGAACTTGTGATCATACACAATTTTTGATGGGTTCATATTCTCTTATTAGTTTTAACTTTTTGAAACTAAGGATAATCTAATTAACAAATAAAAGATTATTTTCAAATTACGGATCGAGTGCATATAAATAGAAGTAGAAACAAACCCAAACTGTGTAAGGCAATAGACCATGTACATGTATGTAAGAAGTTCATGCATGATTATTTACTTATTTTCTTCTCAACTTTATGTGTGCTGTATTTTATCACTAAGTAATGTAATAAACATAATAATACATACTCTTTTCCACATCACATCCTGTATCCGCCCTCGACCAATACCAACCCTCGGGCCTTCGGCCCTCTTGCTCATATTGGTGTCTCGGGCTGATACAGGAAGTGATATGGAAAAGGGTATGCATTATTATCGAGATATAAGAGGTGAACAAACTCAAGGCATTTAAAACATCAAGATTGTTAACCGTTCAAGTTTTTTTTTCGTACATGTATACCTTGGAAATATAGTACACCTTTAATCTTGTATAACTTACAAAACGTATTTCTGACTTCATCGAAATGAAGGATTAAATCTGCTTTTCTAAAATATTAGAAATCTTCTAATATCTTACTGGATTTTAAACGAAAATTCATATTATTTTGATTGGATTTTCAAAGCTTTTTATGAATTAAAAGCTGCTTAAAGTTTTTTAAAAAAATGATACTATACCTTTGCACTCAGAGAAAAGGCCTTTTGAAAGCAGAAAGTATTTTTGTTGTTCTTTTATAGGACCATGGCATCAATTACCTTTTAAAATCATAATATGCCCTGATTAGCCTTCACACAGATCTGTTTTCATGATTCATCTTGCGTTATGAACACAGTAAAATTTGTTAGGGAAATCTGCCAATTTCTCAGATTACAGTTTGGCCTAATAATGACGTTTCCGATTAAAAGCATGAAAAGGGTGCATACGAGGGCTGTTTGGAAATTATTGAGACAATTACATTTATTCTATAAAGAACGGAGATAATTTCATGAAAATTCATCAACATTTTATAAAGAATGAATTAAACACGTATGCAAAATTTCTAATTCCTATAATAATTAGATAAGTTTTGGTGAAATAATAAACAGGCATTTGTCTATAGACCAGGAGCAGCTTCGCCACGTCATTTAACGTCATGTCAGCCGGAGATGTTTTCGCATGTGAAACGATCGGGAAACATTTAATACTCTCGATCCTTCTTTGTTATTAAATATAACATTACAAAAATCAAACATTCCCTTTTCTTAAACTATTCTTTAAAACCGTATGCTTTTGCTACCCCATTGTAAAATTTCATTTGTGTGAAAGGATGACTTTGAATAATGCAAATCATATACCAATTTATGCAACGCAGGTCAACGATATTAATACCGTAACGATATTATACTGTACGTAAATCGGATGGTCTTCCAGATCTTTTGATTTCACTGTGGCTGAATTAATTGTAAAAAAAAAAAAAAAAAGAATGTATGACAAGAAATAAAAAAAGCACAAAAACATATTTTTCTCGTGGCCATTCTTTTAGCAGGTCGTTCAGTCTGGAAAAGAGTTTTACATTGAGCTACACAAAATTTTAGGCATGCTGGCTGCTCCGCCCTTGAGGTCAAAATCTATTTTGTCGTCGTTAATTTTTTAATTATTCTCTACTGCGCTTAATATTTCTATGATCCCCGTATTTCTGATCAAAACGCTAACAAAGTTGCACAATATGAATTTGAATTACAGCTAAAAAATTGTGCACATAAACCTAATTATTTTTGCTTGTATTATAAGTCCACGAAGAGTTAAAATGTGTATGTTGCATATTTTAATAGATGATTTCGTGACTGTTCCGGGTATCCCAATTGGTATTGACGCATTTTATATACCATTGGAGAGAAAATATTTAATATTTGTGAAATATCTCCTGGTTATATCAATTCTTAGTGTATGTCAAACAGTACATGTAAACATCACCGAAAGAGGTTCATTAAAAAGCATAATATACACAGTGCCTCAATAATTGCCGAACAGCCCTCGTATATGAACGTTAACTGGATCCAATTTCTGATGATGATGATGATGATGATAAACAAAATCATTCCTTCTATATTATGTTTCTTTGGTTATTCTTTATCGTGTATAGTTACGCCATTTTGAGAGAATAAAACAATATACGGTTTACTGATTGTTGTAATTAATTAGCTTAATTTTTTCGTTCAAATATGTAAATCGCACTTCACCTGAATATACTCGATAGGTCGGAAGTATTTAATACCCGTCCAGATTGTTTTCTTTACTATTGTTTATATAAACTTTCGATTTCAACATGAAAAAATGTAAATATATAGTGTTTAGTATTTAGTAGTATTTAGTGCTTGTTGTTTTTGTTTCTCTTTTCCCTTTGTTCTTATGACTTTTTAATTTTTTTCTTTGTCTTAGAGGAAGGGACAGGGCAACCCAAAATTTGACAATTTTCATTGTTCTTGTCGTTGTTGTCGTTGTCGTACATTAAATAAAATTTCATCCATGACTTCGTATCTACTTTGTAGATGTAACACTTAGGATCAACTCCTTTGCGACTCTTGAGCAGACACTCTAACCACTGCGCCTTGCGGGCGTATAGGAATGGAAATAATTTTTGTTAATTGAGAATTTTACAGTCGATATATATAAATGTCGAGGTGAAGGCCACAGCAAGTGTTTTCTTCTTTCAAAAATAATGGTATCCTTGGAATTCCAAAAGATTCTTGGAAGACTTGGTCTCCAAAAAACACAAAGATATTGTCAAAAAAAAATAAGCCAGCATCTTTTTGATGTCAACTTCAGAGTACTTGTATGTGCAATTAGGATGTGTTTTAAAAATTAATTTTGCAAATGACCAATGACCAGGTAAGTAAATTTAAAGGTTCAATTTTTATGAAAAAGCAGCTATTAATGATATAAAAAAGCCTGGACTTTAATTCTCGAGAGGAACGTTAAACAACAAACAAGCAAATAAATATTTTATTACCTAAGTTTTGAAGAAAATTTAGAAAGAACATTATAATCTTGAATTTGGTATTCATGTA
Source organism: Saccostrea cuccullata (assembly GCF_032062105.1). Lineage (NCBI taxonomy): Eukaryota > Metazoa > Mollusca > Bivalvia > Ostreida > Ostreidae > Saccostrea > Saccostrea cuccullata. The sequence goes on from NW_026925162.1 coordinate 10,892, forward strand.
ATGTGAAATTAGGTATGGAAATTAATTAACCCTAATCGACGCTTATTCCAAAAAAAATCTTTCCTGCAAGATAAGATATAAGTTATACGTATATGTAGTTATTGCAATTATGATTTATATTGTGGTATTTCCTAAATTATTTGGACGTAGGATGTTGACAAGTCCGAGGCTCGCCATCTCCGGCCATTTGTCAAAATAAATAAATATATACCTTTTTTTTATTTTTTATTAAAATCATAACAGGTCACAAATATTACAATATCAATATGAACAAAAAATCTGCTTAATCATGATAAATATTACCTTTAATCTAACCAGTTTTCCGAAGAACATCATTTTGATATATATTTAATAGAAGAACCAAATGATGATTCAAATAGATTTTCAGACCATTTGGGTATATTGCTTGAGTTATTTATATGTTAAAATTTAAAAGGTGCTGGTTACTGGAAACTTTATACATCGCTTTTAAAGAATGAAGTATTTTGTAAAAAACTTAAAATCTTCGTAAATGAAGAAATTAAAAAGTTAGAGATTAAAGACCCAATAAAGAAATGGGAGCTTCTTATAATAAATATCAAAAACTTCTGTATAAATTACTGGAAATTTTTTTTTTCTAAATCTAAATAGACCTGTATAAATTTTATTGAATTACAAATAAAACAATTATGAGATAAACGATTGCTTGTGTCAAGGAGTGATTTTGTGTATTTTACTTTTACTTAGATGTTTCTGCATCTGTGTTGTATTTATCAAATTTGACATCTCTTTTTTGTTTCACAGTATCAAAGACAGTATTTTGAGTTATGTGTTTAGAGTAGAGATAAAAGCTTGAGCATTTCCTGTCCTGAGAATTCTGTGGAAATTATGTCAACCATTATTTCTTCTGAAGTTGCATTTGAGTTCCGTATTCTTTCATTGGTTATCTTTATAAATTTGGGCGAGTTTAGGGGAAAGAGAGGAGATGTCATGTCATGTGTATATCACAGTTCAGTCTTAGTCTTAGAGTTTTAGCGAGTAAATGTAACTTTTGGATATTCCATGAATAAAGGTTGAAACGAAAAATAAAAGTGACAAGTGATATTTTCAAAGTATAATTCCCATCGTCACAATTGGTGGAGAATCCGGGTAATGGTGGAATTCATGGAATACGGTCCACAAAATCCCTTTTCAGAAAATGCCGATTTCGAGACGTTCAGCAAACACTAGAATTTGAACCAAATGAAGAAACCATAGATAGAGATACATGTAAAAAAAGAGGCGAGCAGAACGACCCGAAAATTACAAAAATGGCAAATGAACTTGATGCTAAATACTAAAAGTCATAGCTGTTATGAAAGAACAATCAAACACAGAACCTAACGATACAAAGAAGATTTAGTGTATTAAACCAGAGAAAATGTAAGGACACGAAAATGACATTAAACTGTGGATATCTCGTTTTAAACTTTGAGCCAAAATTTCCGGAATTTCTACAGATGCAAAAGCAATATTTGATGCACTCAAGATGCTAGTACCAGATACTGATGTCAACTGGCTGGAGAACATTGTTTACAAATGCAACCCATTTGTATGAACAAGTAGCAGAACACTTCAACAGCAAAACACCAATATGGCTACTGGATCAAACCCTTTGGAGTCAGACCATGACAAAATCAGAAACCCTGGCAGACTACATTAGAAAATTGAAAAGGTTTGTATCATACTGCAAAAGTCAGAAAGAGAGAAAATGACGGCTTTCGTAAGAAGTCTGCCACCTAACATCAGGATCCATGTGGTGCAGAATATTCCATAAACTTGAGGAGGAAACAACGAAGTAATATTCTTAATCACAAAAGGGTCCAGTCTTGTATTCCACCATATTTCAAGTTAAAGACTACGCCTTGTATTTCCTACAAATATACATCGACCATTGCTTCCAAACTTTTCAATTACAAAAACACTTTACATGGCCTGGATATCGACTATCTGAAAAATAATCCCCTTTCGTGTTCATGTTCTTCTTCGCCCTATAACTATAGTCCTGCTGGACACGTTATTACAGGTGACGTAAAAATAGTTCGTAATGAGGACCTTATATCACTTATTTTAAAAGGTCCTAAATTTAGGGAACCCCGATCCTTCAACTGGCGTCGGGATTTCATAAATATTATGGATTTTCTTTTAAAGATTACGCCAGACGATGGGCCAGATATGAAAACGAAGACGTTGACATTTTGTCAGAATGGATTAAATATATCAGATCCATGTTAAAATCACGTATTAAAAGATTGAGGGGCAAGTGAAAACCATCTATCCTTCTGTATTCAATAATCCAGAAGTGAGAAAAAAATTAGATAGAATAAACGATCAGTATGTACTGGTCCCTGCCGACAAAGCAGGTAACAACATTGTCTTCGTTTGTAAAGCTCATTATATAAATTGCATTCTAGAAGAACTTGGATTTAATTCTACAAGTGGTAATCCTACTTATACATATTCTTCTCTATCTAAGGAAGAAATTCTTCAGAATCACCTGTCAGTTTTGAATACTTTTAATATTCCACAGAGCCAAAATGAATTTGAACTACCTTATATATATTGGATTCCGAAACTTCATAAGAGTCCTTACAAACAAAGATACATTGCAGGTTCCAGTAAATGTTCAACCAAGCCTCTTTCGTTACTTCTCACTCAAATATTGACACTAGTGAAGGAAAAACTTCAAGAGTACTGTACAACTATATATTCAAGAAGTGGTGTAAATCAGATGTGGATACTTGAAAATTCTAAAGAACTTTTGGACAATTTGAAATCACAAGACTTTACAAAAATCAACAGCATAAAAACTTACGACTTTTCAACTTTATACACAACCATTCCCCACGACAAATTAAAATCCAGGCTTTTTGATATCATTGACAGCTGCTTCTTCAACAAAAATGGAACTCGTAAGTTTACTTACCTCGTCATTGGTCATCTGAAAAATTATTTTGTTAAAACAGATTCTGATTGTACACATAAGTACTCTGAAGTTGACATCAAGAAGATGCTTGAGTTTCTGATTGACAATATCTATGTGGTTTTTGGAGACCAGGTATTCCAACAATCTATTGGAATTCTCATGGGTACAAATTGCGCTCCGTTATTAGCAGACTTATTTTTATATTCATATGAAGCAGAATTTATGCAAAATCTTTTACGTGAAAAGAAGAAAACACTTGCTGTGGCCTTCAACTGGACATTTAGATATATCGACGACGTATTGTCAATTAATAATGATAATTTCCATTCATACGTCGACACCATATAACCTGGTGAGCTTGAGATAAAAGATACCACAGAGTCCGACACTTCTGCTTCATACTTGGATATTTTACTTGAAAAAGACACTAATGGTAATCTAACAACCAAGCTATATGATAAACGTGATGACTTTAATTTTTCTATCGTCAACTTCCCTTACTTATGCAGCAATATACCTTCATCACCTGCATACGGAGTATTTATATCTCAGTTGATTCGATATGCAAGAGCATGCTCTGCGTATGAACAGTTTCTTAAACGAGGTAAATTATTGACAAGCAAGTTGATGAAACAAGAATATCAACAGTCTCGTTTAAAGTCATCATTTCGTAAATTCTATGGTCGATACAATGACCTTGTCAGCAAATACAATTTATCATTGAATGAAATGCTGAATGACGTTTTTCATACCAATTGTTAGTCCATTATTTATACACTGAATTGACCACGGATTTTTTCCGTTATATCCTGATTATGACAACGAGCACACGGCGGGTGTGACCGGTCGGTAGGGGATGCTCACTCCTCCATGGCACCTGATCCCACCTCTGATGTTTCGGAGGTCCGTGTTTGCTCTTCACTTATTTTGTATATTTGTTTAATGGACGTTGAGATTGAATACTGTTCGTTATTTCCATATCCTTCTATTAAGTCATCAAATTTTGAGGGAACTATTTCTCACACCGGTAAAACACCCGATTCTGAAATTAACGATAGTGTTTTAGTAATATCAGTAGCTCTTTTGAGAAATTTTGTACCTATGCGAATTCAAGAACATGATCTTTTTGCTATGGTTGATACGGGTGCAGACATGTGTGTTGCAAATGAAAACATCCTTTGTAAATACAATTTTATCAAAACTTCTTGCACCATTACAAAGAGCGATAAGCATTTTATTGTTACAGCAAATAGTGAGAAAGTTCCTTTCAACAGAATGCTATTTGTTAATGTTGAAATATCAGGATGCATTGTCAATGTGAAATTTTATTTGCTTCCAAATTCAATGACTGATTTTAACTTAGGTTTAGATTTTTAAGGGATGTCAACGAATAGTCGACTATTCGACTGTCAGTCGAAAGGACCGACTATCGAAAAATGCGACCGACTATCGACTAAATAAAATACGATAAAAAAGAGCGATAACTCTTGATTACAAATTTAGGAAAAAGTTCTCTTTCGTTACAAAGTAATTACCAGCTATTCATTTGTGAGTATTATTCACTACGTAAGAACCTTTCAGAAAAATCAAACCCCCAATTAGGTCTAGGTTTCATAGATTTTCAGTTCAGTTTTGAAAATGTCACCACGGAAATCAACCGTGTTGAAATTTTTTTAAGCTAAACTTTGATGAAAAAACTGTAAAATATACGTTATGCTAAGCTGTATTAAGCTATTGCGGAACTACTTCCAAAATGCGATACCATCTTACAAATCTTCATCCAAATAAATTGGACGATGAGGCACAGCCAACTGTTGGAGAATTTTTCACACGTTCACGAAAAAAAACTGTCCGCTACTCAGTCCGATTCTATTTCAAAATCTATAGCAAATATGGTTGTAAAGGATTATTTACCTCTAAGCATTGTGTCTGGGGATGGCTTTATGGGATTTATGAATGAAGTAGCGCCTGTGTATAAAATTCCATCGAGAAACACGATAAAATCAAGAATTGATAAAATGTACGATCATAAGAAAGCATCTTTGATTCTTTATCTGGAAGATATTAAGTCAATGTCAATCACTAAGGATACCTGGACTTCGAGGGCAACTGAAAGTTATATAACAGTTACCGAACACCATGTCATAAGTCAGTGGGAAATGGAGACCAATGTATTTTCAACTCGAGCTATGCCCGAAAGCCACACTGCAATAAATTTAGCCTGTGAAATAAAAGATATTTTGCAAGAATTTAATCTGTTAAATAAAGTAGACATTTGCGTACACGATAACGCTAGAAATATTGAACGGGCTGGAGAACTAAGTCCAGAGTGTGAAGACCTGTCATGTTTTGGTCACACGTTACAATAAGTGATCAAACCCGCACTCGATCTCCCAAACATAGCAAAAATCATCGGAAAATGCAGGAAGCTTGTGGGCCATTTTACGCACTCTACGACTCTGGCTGCAGAACTATCCAAATGACAAAAACTTTTGGGGATTCCCGTTCACGATTTGATTCAGGACGTACCGACAAGATGGAATTCCGCTCAACAAATGATGCAGCGTTTGACTGAACAAAGGCGAGTCCTTACCGATATCATGCTTGACGATAAAGTCACCAAGAAGGAGTTTTCTCTACTTCTTTTAAAGGACCACGAATGAGACCTTATCGACCAACTATCTATTTTGTTGAAGGACTTTGCAGAAGTAATACTTTACATGAGTACAGAAACGCATGTATCCAATTCTCAAATCTATCCGATTGTTTGTGAGCTCCTCCGGCGAATTGATGATATTTCTGGGAACACGGAAAGTAACAACATACACAGAGTTCGCGAAACTGTTAAAGATGAGCTAATGCGTCGCTTCAAGGAGACTGCAAAATCGATCGCGATATTTGCTTCTTTCCTAGACCCTCGGTTCAAAAACGTGAAATTCTTGTCTAAGGATCAAAGAAATATTACGAGAACCGAAATAGAGTCTCTGTTGGATGACCTTCCCCTTCGTGACACCGCTAAATCTGTAGAGCCACCAACGAAGAGGATTCGACGGCCAAGTGGTATTGAATTCCTAACCAGTTTTTCGCCTGAGAAAGATAGTAATGAACGGGAAAATGAAATCGATGTTTATCTCGGCGAGAAGTTAGAATCAGTCAAGGACCCACTATCTTGGTTGCGGGGGAATGAAAACAAATTCCCATCGATCGCTAAACTGGCCAGAAAATTCCTTGGCTCCCCTTCCACAACAGTGCCCTCAGAACATATATTTTCTTCATCGGGATTACTCGTCCTTAAAATTGAAAAATCGTCTGTCTTCAGAGGTTGTTGACAAAATTATTTTCCTGATCAAACACTGTTGACTTTTCATTATCAATGTATAAATGCATTAATGCTCTTCAATAATCTGATAATTGTCAATAACAATTGTTTTCTATATAAATTATGAATCATTGTGCTGGGTTTTGTTTGTAGAATTATAATGAAAACACAGTTAATTAGACTTTACATTCCATGTTTCCAAAATAGTGTTATTTTAGTAATATTCAACGGTAGCCGAGACACGTTTTGATAATTTGATAATTACTTTTATAAAAACACGCATAGTGTTGTAAGCTAGGGTATTTAATTAACTGATTTAACAAATATTTGCTGGTAGTTTTTGATGCATATTAAAACTAAATGATTATAATTTCATGTAAACATAATAGCTACAAGTCAAGTGCCTGTGAATATCTGCCAAAAGCATACGTAATGCATAAACCAAAGAAGGATGACTCTTGCATAGTCTATGCAAACTAAAGTAAAACTGAAATTAAGATTTTATTATGAAAAAAATGTTCCGAATAGTCGACTATCGTTCGAATAATGCAATCGAATGTTCGACTAAGGAAAATAAAAATTTTGACATCCCTAATATTTTTTTAGCATGCAAACAACGTCACTATTCAATTTGGTAGCAAAGAATTGTTGTCGACGATCAAAGACATGATAATCCCCTCTAAGAGCAAGACAGTTATAACTCAATGTGTACCAGGGCAGAAATTATATGCTCTAGAAGAATTTGGACTTACTCAACTAATTACCATACCTACTAGAATTACTAACACCTCATGTACCCTTATTGATCATTTTTACACTACCCAACCTGATAACATCTGCAAAATTCAAGTACCACCCATAACTATCACTGACCATTACCCTGTTTGTGCAACCCGTAAATCTAACAGCATGCAGCGTAAGGGAAAACACACTGAAATTCAATACAGAGACTTTAAGAATTTTAATGAAGAAGACTTTATTTCCGATTTACAAAGTGCCAATTTTAATGTTCTTACAAATTTGCAAAATCCTAATATATTGGAAAACTTCTACAGCATGTTTAATACCATTCTCAATAAGCATGCTAAGGTAAAAACTAAACGTGTAAAAACCGAATCTCGTCCTTAGTGGTTAACGCAAGAAATTAATGATGCTAGACATTTACGAGATTACTATCATCAACAAAAAGACTTTGATAATTTTCGACTTTGGAGAAATAGAGTTACACTTTTGATTAATAATGCAAAATGTACTTATTACAAATCAACAATTCAGGAGAGCTCTAATCCTAGAGAAATGTGGAGCTATCTCAATCATTTAGCTTCTAAGTCAAAAAATATTTCCCCCACTCTTATTAAAGAGAATGGATCAGAAATTGATGATTTACAACAAATCGTAAATGTTTTAATGAGCACTTCCCAAGAATTTCTGACAATTTATTAACTAAAAAACAAAACCATAGCTTTAATTCTCAAATGTTAAAAGAATTCACGAAGTCCAAACTCAATGATGAAAATGTGTTTAGCCTACTTCCTATAAGTCAGGACGATGTATTAACTATGCTACGCTCACTTGACATTAATAAATCAGCAGGTGTAGATTTCATTGGTCCCCGTCTCTTAAAACTTTCTGCAAATGTAATTTTTAAACCCATAACTCATCTCATTAATACTAGCATTAGTAATGGCATCTTCCCTTCCCAATTGAAACATGCTAAAGTCACCCCCATTTATAAGAAGGGCGATAAAAGTGATCCCAGTAACTACCGCCCATTATCTATTTTACCAACTTTGTCAAAAATTTTTGAAAAGCATATTGCAAATCAAGTACGTGAATTTACAAGAGCCTTTGACCTCATTATGAGCTCACAGTCTGGTTTTAGGGAATTCCACTCTTGCCAAACAGCACTAACCAAACTCACCGATAACTGGTTGCATGCAATGGATCAAGGGAATTTAATTGGCATAGCTTTTCTAGAGTTTAGTAATGCGTTTGATTTAGTCAGTCATGATATCTTAATAGAGAAATTATGCCATTATAATTTTGATTCACTTGCAGTTTAGTGGTTTCAGTCTTATTTAAACGAAAGGACCCAAAGTGTTAAAATTGGTGCATGTTCTTCCGATATCTTACCTATCACAGCAGGGGTACCACAGGGATCCATTTTAGGTCCGCTTCTATTTTTATTGTATATAAATGATCTTCCTTTATGTGTTAATTACTCTTATATTGATATGTTTGCAGACGATGCAACTCTGCATTTACCTAACAGCAATGTATATACTATTGAAACACATTTAAATTCTGATTTATGTGAAATTGAAAACTGGTGTATACAGAATCAGATGATACTGAACACAGAAAAATCAAAATGTATGCTTATGTGTACCCAACAAAAGAGATCACGATTAAATAACCCAGTACTTTATGCAAAAATTTCTGGCAAAAACTTGGAAAACGTTGAAGTTGAAAAACTCCTAGGTATTCAGATAGATCAATCTCTTCAGTATAATTGTCATGTTGATACAGTTTGTAAATCATTAAGATACAAGTTATTTACGCTCCGTAAAATTAAGAAATTTCTTCCATTAAGTACAAGAAAAACTCTTCTATAATGCATTCATTTTGCCTTCAATAAACTATTGACTTACAGTCTGGGGTAATACGTCCAAATCTAACATTGAGAGAATCCATAAACTTTCAAAAACGTGCTGCTAGAATTATTCTTGATGCAGCACCTGACCATCCATCTAAGCCTTTGTTTGAAAAACTAGGATGGTTAAATGTTTTTGAGTTAGTTACGTTTTATAAATGTACTTTATTGTATAAAAATTTTGTAGTATGAGCCCAGAATATATCCAGGAACTTTTTATTTTTCACAGTTCCGATTCCTACTCATTGCGTTCAGAATTGAATTATAATCTTCGATTACCAAAGCATCGAACAATCCTATTTACAAACTCTTTTCAATATTCAGGTGTACATTTATGGAATAATCTACCATCACATGTTAAATTATCACCATCTTTGCCTGTCTTTAGAACGAATTTGGAAAAAGTTAAATCAGCCAACGTCTGTAATTTTCATTATTATAGATGTCCTTGTTATTGTTATTACTACGTCTTTAAAACTTTGTATATTGACTTATTCATTGTCCTATTTTTCCATTAGTTTAATTTGTACATTACATCCGATTATGAAAATATACAAAGAGCTTATCATTGTTTATGTACTGTGTGTATATGTTTGAATGTACAATTTTATGTATATCGTTTGTATTGTAGAAGGCCCCGGGGAAGAATAGTACTTTGTACTAATCGGGTTACCTTCTTTAAATAAAGCATTATTTTTATTATTATTATTATTATTAAACAATGGTCTAACGATAAGTTTGAAAAAGTCAGTCAGCATTTGACTTAATGAAATAGGACAAGATAGGGTAGGACCCATTTTTGCCCCGATTTAGGTTGTTCTTTAGAATGGTGCAACAGTTCATCAGTAAAAACCCATTGTCTCCCTCTCACAAAATGAGTATTGCTTTTAAGTTTTGGAATACACAGAGGTCTCAGAGAGGTAAAAAAATACGTCAATTTTCGAAATTTCTAATTTTATGCAAATTTCAATCGATTTTACATCACATTTTCTTTTAGAAAACATAGAGAAGAAACTTGCCTATCTACCAAAGAATAAGATAGGACAAGAGCCAATCCAGACCCCTCTTCAAAGAAACTTATGTAATATGTAATCCAAGGGTATACCCAAGCCTTAAAGGAAATAATATTTTTAGGTGTTATCACTGTAATTGGTTCCCTAGCAACACATCAAACATAATTTGAATTTAAAGTCAATGTCAAAAACATTTATTTGTAAAATTATATAAATGTTCCATATTTAAGCTAACACATGATAAAAAATCATTGAATTCCTCGAAACTTTCACAAATTTAGGTGAAATACAGAATTTTATTTTCTATGGCAACCAAAAATGTCCCTAGTAACAACTTTTAATACATACGAATATTAAGAGAAAGGAAAGTTTGTATACAATTAAATGGAAAATATAAGATTCAATGTTGGTATCTCTAGTATTAAATCTATTTAGCCCTAGAATTCAAAATTCCTTCCTGCAGGCATTAAAGAAACCCTTAGCAATAGCATTACAGTCATGCAAAAATAAAGATAAATATATGTATAAAGTATATTAAGATTTCTTAACAGTCTGTATGTAAACACGATGAGCATCACAATAAAAAATAAGGTCACTTATTTTTTTTTTTTTTTTTTTTTTTTTTTTTGTATTTTATGTACACTGTATTAATAATTAAAGTATAATGTATAGAGTAAAAATTGAACTTTCAGCTTCCGAATAAAAACCCCAGTAATCAAATTAATCCCTACTAAACACATGTAATATCAAATTTAAAGAATTATGCACCATAACGCTTGATTCCTGTCTGATTTTACGCTTGTTTGATTAAATATCAATGGCATCTTGGCTTATTGCTTTGTTCAAATTTTACAAAAATTATAAACATTATATCTTTTTCTGCCAAATAAGTTTTGCACAAATTCATACAATTATCTACTAGCATACAGATATGAAAATATGTTTATTTCTGTAAATGGACTGGGGTAGGCGGCAGAACAATCAGTTGTAGTTCTTTTCTAGTTACATGTTATATACGTTTAAACGTTTGGGACATCATAAGTATCTCTATATGGAGTAAGTATTCTTCTGTTTTAATATACATTGTACTCCAATATACACCAGCAATGACCTCTCATTTTTATTTTAAGGTATTACTTCCTTTTTTGCAATGATGGTATATTGCATAAACATGTAGTCACGCTATGACCATACATATATTGTATGAGACTAGACTATTGCCACATCTGGCAACTGTTATCACAAATTGAAGACTTTACCAATACTAAAGAAACATATTTCGATATGAATATTAAGGTAGTCCGATCCTCAGAATTATATAATTAGCAGTTAAGGACAAACGAGACGTTCCTCAATAATACATAAAATTTTCCAAGATTTTGTCATTGAATTATTGCTACATAAACATGTTTACTCAAAAAAATTTGAGGCAACCTCACCAGGCATTTCTGCAAATCTGGAGGTAGTTTACTTTCTTGACTTGTGATAGTGAAACGAGATGCCATACAAACTAGTTTAGTACCTCTTTTTTGTGACTAAAGGGATTGTTGGTAGGTTAGCTCCACAAAAGGATATAGAATGGTCAAAAAGAAGCAAAAGGTTTACGTCACAATCATGTTAATGATTCAACTTTTCCTTCATCAGTTTTTCATTTTTATGTACAGTGTAGTTGTATTCAACTCTCCCTAGTTTATGGAGTTAATGTCTCTCAACTTACTCACTACTCAAGATCAAACTCCGAGTACGTTTATTTTAAAAGTGATGCATGGTACCTACTGATAAGTTGAGGTTATAGGATTTCAACAACCCTATTTAAAGTTTCGCCACCTTGCTTGCCATGACTTCACGCTGTTTATTGTTATATGCAGTTGATTTTGCCATAACTTCACAATGTTATATGTTGGTGATATTGCCATTTTCTTTGTCCCGACTTCACGGTGTTCTTTGTTATATGTAGGGGATTTTGCCATGCCGCTGGCTTCACCGTGAAGAGAGCTATTGTGGTTGACCTTCTTTCCAGCATCACCGCCTTTGTTGGACTCTTCATAGGAACTTCCGTGGGCGTTTTCGTTTTAGGAATAATCGCACAATGCGAGATCGTAATGACGTCATATTTGATATCAATAATGGGAACCTTGTGCATGTTTTATGACCGAATGTCAAACCTTTCTGCTTTTGCCAAAATAAAATATAGCGAGTGATTTATGCATGGAGAAGGATATGGAAATAACGAACAGTATTCAATCTCAACGTCCATTAAACAAATATACAAAATAAGAGCAGAGCAAATACGGACCTCCGAAACATCAGACATGGGATCAGGTGCCATGGAGGAGTGAGCATCCCCTGCCGACCGGTCACACCCGCCGTGTGCTTGTTGTCATAATCAGGATATAACGGAAAAAATCCGTGGTCAATTCAGTGTATGAATAATGGACTAACAATTGGTATGAAAAACGTCAGTCAGCATTTCATTCAATGATAAATTGTATTTGCTGACAAGGTCATCGTATCGACCATAGAATTTTCGAAATGATGACTTTAAACGAGACTGTTGATATTCATGTTTCATCAACTTGCTTGTCAATAATTTACCTCGTTTAAGAAATTGTTCGTACGTAGAGCATGCTCTTGCATATCGAATCAACTGAGATATAAATACTCCGTATGCAGGTGATGAAGGTATATTGCTGCATAAGTAAGGGAAGTTGACGATAGAAAAGTTAAAGTCATCACGTTTATCATATAGCTTGGTTGTTAGATTACAATTTGTGTCTCTTTCAAGTAAAATATCCAAGTATGAAGCAGAGTGTCGGACTCTATGGTATCTTTTATCTCAAGCTCACGAGGATATATTGTGTCGACGTAGGAATGGAAATTATCATTATTAATTGACAATACGTCGTCGATATCAAAATGTCGAGTTGAAGGCCACAGCAAGTGTTTTTTTCTTTTCACATATAAGAATTTGGACAAATTCTGCTTCATACGAATACAAAAAAAAGGTCTGCTAATAACGGGGCGCAATTGGTACCTATGGGAATTCCAGTAGATTGTTGGAAGACCTGGTCTCCAAAAACCACATAGATACTGTCAATCAAAAACTCAAACATCTTTATGATTTCAACTTCAGAGTACTTATTTGTGCAATCAGAATTTGTTTTAACAAAATAATTTTTCAAATGACCAATGACGAGGTAAGCAAACTTACGAGTTCCATTTTTGTTGAAGAAGCAGCTGTCAATGATATCAAAAAGCCTGGATTTTTATTTGTCGTGCGGAATTGTGTGTATAAAGTTGAAAAGTCGTAAGTTTTTATGCTGTTGATTTTTGTAAAGTCTTGTGATTTCAAATTGTCCAAAAGTTCTTTAGAAATTTTAAGTATCCACATCTGATTTACACCACTTCTTGAATATATAGTTGTACAGTACTCTTGAAGTTTTTCCTTCACTACTGTCAATAGTTCGCAATTTTGACAATTTTCGTAATATACGCTTATTTGTCGTGTTTTGAACTAGAATACAAAACTTACAAACTAATAGCCGGCGATCCTGTATATCATCGTCTGTTAAAGTTAACTATCCATACAGCTACCGGTAATGTGACAATAATTTGGAATTTCCCACTTTTGATATTTTTTTCTACTGTGATCTAGTAACGTCATTTTTTATATAATTTACAAAAGAAAATATCGGGGTGTTAAAAAGTTATATGATAAAAAAAATATTGTGTCATTGATAATTAATTGAATCAAACATTTGCTTTCTTTGAATATACACTGTACATGGAATTTATATTTTAAAACATGGAACATTCAAATAAAGCTTTACAAAATTACTTCTAGGCCATTCTTGAAAAAGAGAATTTTTTTTACATTATTTATTAATACAGCTTAGGCACGTCTAGATAGATGTGGTCTTTATTAACAACGAATAAATTTTCATATCAAACAATGTAATCATTTTTTTTTCAATTAACTAGTAGTTTTGACACTGTAATATTTATAAGAATTTTCCCGACTAGATTTCCATAGTTTCCTTGTTTTATAAATACCATGAAAACATATGACTGTCAGCAAAAGAATCGGAAGAGCAACAATGCAAGAATTCAATGAACTTCTGAACAAATAACAAATGATATGCAAGTTAAAATAATTCTAAAATAAGGAGAATTATTGTTTGTATATGTGATAAAAAAAATCTCAATTATTCAGTCCTGAAGCACTTTATTACAAATTTACCGTAATGCCACGAAAACCCATGATTCGGGGGTAAGGGTTTGAGAATCGTTATAGATGTCGATAATTTTTTCACTGACCGTCGATACAGATTTACGCAGGGTCCTCCTCCCGTTCGCTCTGTGAATGTTTGTTGTTGCTAAATTCCTTTTTTGCCATCTGGTGCATATTCGTCCATTTGGTTTTTGATTTCTTTAGTTGAGTGACTGGAAACCCCTAAGGCATTAATCTGCGCAGTTATGTTGTCCCATTTTTTTCTCGTTGGTAACACTGTTTGTGAGTTTGCTATTA
>NW_026925163.1:0-25767 GCF_032062105.1 Saccostrea cuccullata
TTGGATATATCAATTTAAAAACAAATTATATATTCAGCCTAATTAATAAATTTTTCTATTCACCATTTTAATATAATTCAAAAAAATTGAAAAACAAAAAAGTTGAAAAATTCGACTTTTTAAATTCGTCTGCAGTAACGACAGGAAGTAGAGACGACGTACAAAAGATTGCGTCCTGGAAAGTACTAATCCCTGAAAGTTTCACAGTGATATCTTTTACCGTTCTTGAGATTAATTGCGGACAAAATGTCATTTTAAAATCAGAAAATTGTCCGTAACTTGGCACCAGACAGGAATTTCCAAAAAATCTCTCGGATAAAATAACTTCAGATAACAACACATTGTTCCTGCAAATTTCATAAAAATCCATCCAGTAGTCTTCGAGAAATCGCGTGCACAAAATTAGATGTACGGAAAAATAATAAGAAGAAACAGTAGAATCACTATAAGGTCTTCCGTGAAGACGGAAGACCTTAATAATAATAATAAGAAACAGTACAATAACTATAAGGTCTTCCGTGAAGACGGAAGACCTTAATAAGAAACAGTAGAATCACTAGAAGGTCTTCCGTGAAGACGGAAGACCTTAATGATGATATGTAGCCGTGGAATTAATTTGAGAATTGTTTACCGAGGCTTGAATCTACATGGCCAAAGTTTTTGTGTTTACTAGTACATGTATTCATAATCGAAAGGTCGCTCTGATGTGACCCCGAATGGGATGTTAGATGTTTGAGAAGCAGTAGCGGATTTGGAACATTTAAATAAATTTTAATTAGATTGAAATGCATGTTTCAAAATTTAAACATGAGATTTCTTCAGTTTGAAAGACAGGAAGTGCATTTTTAAAAGTTCTCTCTTGGTGGCATCCTATCGTTCTCTGGATGAAAACAATTATGTTGATGTTGAAAATTTAATTGTCTTTCATGCTCTATTGAATCTGAAGTTAGGTAATTGTAAAGCCTAATATAGCAAACAACTAAAAAAATGACAAATTAAATTCTTTAGAATAATGGATTTGGAGTAGTGTAGATCTACAGCTGGCTAGTCAGAGAAAAAAAGGATGACTGAGCAGAGACTTTGTAAATGAATTGATATCAAAGAGCTCCAGTTGTGTAGGCTCATCGCGGGTATAACCTGTCAACGAGGGATGCTTACTTCTTCTAGGCAACGGATCCCACCTCTTGAACTTTCAGGAGTCAGCTTTTCTTCTTAAATCGATCATTGATCATTCTGTATTTTTATACAGATACTGAATACTTCCGTTTAGTAATAATAGAGTGGTTTAGTTACAAGTGACGTAACAACGTGTACGCGTAACATTGACGTACACGTTCTATTTGACGTCAAAGTCAATAATATGATTTAGTTATACGTACACGTGTACGTATGCAAATTTCGTGATTGAACAGTAAATTATTTGAACGGCATTGTATTTATTATTTTTAATTTAGACAAATCAATGGTGAAATAGAATTTATACTTACTCTAGTCATAGATATCATAAACTATCAAAAATTATTAAATGTATTGTCATCTTAATGCAGTGAATCGCTCTAAATATTCAGGACAATTAAGCTTTTAATTCTGCATCACTTTAAAAATGGAAGCAATCACAAAAATCATTTATTTGACGATAAAAAATGACCACATTTTGCACTTTGTGGAGGATGAAGGGAGGGGGGGGGGGGGGAGAGAGTCCAAAAGAAAACCTTTTGAAAACAATAAATTGTGAAGGCTTAATCATATAACGTCTAGAAAGGAGGCATGGAATAAAATTTAATGCATCAATACGTTGTTAAAACCAAATGCTATTTGCACAAAAATAAATCAACTGCATCAAAAAATAAAGAATTTAATTCATAACTTTACCCGTTTACGTCGTACGTGTGGACAGAGTATTACACGTTCTAAACTTGTAGCTACACGTCGGATTTGACGTCATGACGTCGAAGAACACAACAATTGATGACGTCACCCGTACAAGTTCGTCGCAAAACGTGTAACTAAACCTCTCTATTATGAACTACTACTTGTACGGGAAGACTGGCGAGTAAACAAGATTATCAAGCTTTATGAAATGTACTTTAATATTGACTTTTCAAACAAGTAAATGTTCGAATAAAGTAAATTGTATATGAGAATCATTTAAAAGAAGTCTTGCACAATATGTCTAGATAAGGACATAATGTGTATTTGCCATATACTCTTCATGCAATATTGCTCTCAAATAAAACATGTGAAAAGGAAAGTTGTCTAATCAAAAAATACTAGTATTTAAAAATTCAAATGTACACTTAAAGTCAGTGTAACTTAAGAAGTTATCAGTGTCACTTTCCTCAATATGTCGGTTAAACAATATACACTGATTTCTTTTCTATCAGTGTGCCTCTAAACACCTGTATCTTAATTTAATTCTTCTCAAACGCTCAAAATAATGATCGACAAACTGGACAAATTCAAATTTAAAAAGTATTTTCACAGCTAATAATACGTTCCCTCGGAATTGATCAAATTTTCAAAACTTAAAAATAAACATTTTTAATCAACCATACAGAATTACCGAAAAATAAGACAAAAGAGAAAGACTGTATTATTTGTCCGGAATTACCCCGTGTCCAGAATTGGACGGATCTCCCCTAAGTATAAATTTTAAATTGTTGCTAATTGCCAAGATTTTTCATACCTCATTCTTTTGTGAATAATAATATCGGTTGATTTTTAGAAGAGGGTCACAATGCCGATTAAAATTAATATGTATTTATCCATTTTTTTTTTTCAAAATTAATTTTACTACTTTAAGTGCCCCATTATTTTTTTCAAAACTAAAAGTAAGTGATCCCTTATGATCGTTTGTACATGTAATAAATTATCAAAGACGGAGCAGAGAATTTACCCCTGGGAGCTGAGCTTTTAAAACTGTTTATTAGACAAGAGAAGAAAACAAACGTTTCATTGTGGAGGCAATCCTATTGTTTCCATAAAAACGTTACAAAAAGTGTAAAACTTGCAGATGTATTCGGTGTTTTTATAAAAACGTTTTTCAGGTATGACTTGACTTAATAAATGGTGTTTCTTAATACTTTGGCAAGGAAAATCAAACTCGATCGAGAGATTTGCTGATGTTTTTGCAGTCTGTAATAACCTTCAACCTGCTGTATAACTAACCGTATCGTTCAACTTTCAAAAATAAACTAACAGTTGCTATAAATCGCGATCGCACTATGTACATGTAATAAGGACGAAATTCTCAGTTCTTTGAAGTTAGTGTTCTAAGTATTGTCAATGCTTTGGTAAATACTAATAAGAATTCGATAAAATCGTTATAATAGCCACTCTTCGTACACAGCTTATTGTCAATCTTTCACCAGGGGGCGTATTACGCCAACAGTATACAAATCATAGGAAGCGCTTTGCTGAAGTTACCGTTGTCGATAGGTAGCGCCTTGTGGAAGTTTCCGGTTTTGGTTGCAGAAGGATAAGGTTACGTGCGATAAAGCGATGTCGATAGGTAGCGCCTTATGGAAGTTTCCGGTTTTTTGGAGCCCATGCCATAAAGCGGTTAGCTAGCTAACCGCTTAAAAAAATGAGTGGAACTGTGGAGTGGTTGCAGACGAAGCAATTTTTTGCTGTGAAATGTGTTACATGTGTATAATGGTTTCGAAATATCATTTTAATTGTTTATTATGAATTCTTTAAAGGAATTGAAACTAATTTACATGTAGTATAAATATATTCTGAAAGTCAAGGAAAAAATTGAGTCAATTTTAACATAAAATTAACACTTTTTAGTGGTATCTAAAATTTACATCATATACCCCACTTTTGATGTTCTTTTTCTGAATAGTTAAGATAACTTTGACCTATCTGCTTAAATTCAGCAAAAGTTTAACATGTTTAAGACTTTCTAATAATTTTCTTGTTTATCAAATTTTCAATGCCAGAAAAATCACACTTTGTCAGTGCAGGAAGGTCAAATAAATATTATGCAAAGCAATTTGAGACTTTTTCTTAGGCACAATTTTAAAGTGTCTCTTTAAAATAGACTTGCAGTTTATTTTTTTCCCTTGCTTTATTTGGATAAGAAATATTGGAGGGAGAACGTCGAAGATGTAATTTTTCATGAAAACACGGATTTCAGATACAGAAGCTTATTGATCCAGTGTATATACTTGTAGGATAGATCAAATACTTGACTGAAATGTTATAACATATACTGAAAAAAAAGAAACGCAGGGTAAACTTTTGAATTGAATTAAATTTATTTTTCCTTTCCTATTTTTAAGTAATCCTATCCAACTTTTAAAATCATCTTTAAAGAAAATGTAACTTTGATCGCAGTTGATTTTGTCTTATACATGTAATTCTGGAGTTGAAATTGATATGACGATACCCTCCAAAAGTGAAAATCGAAAGTTTTCATTATCTTCTTTGTCTTCCCGCTTATCTCGCTGTAACAGCCTAAATTCTCCTTTGCATGGAATTCATCAAAGTGTTTATCCCTCAAATCCTGGCTATATGGGGCATGGGTAACCACGCCGAAAAAGTAGTCTCATTTTTTTTAGGGCCGTAAGAAGCAATTTCAGTTTGGGAGAAAAGGGGGCTTTCAGTTCGGGTATTTTTAACTACGAAAAATTCCTTGACAAGCAAAAAAAAAAAAAAAAAAAAAAAGAAAGGTTATCAAACGTATTTATTAAGGAGACACAGGCATAAAGTAGCTTAATTTCTATAGTATTCTATACATCGGGAAATTATTGGGGAGGTTCCGGGGGGTCCCGCCCCTACCCCGGACCCCTCCCGGTTCCTACGGCCATGTTTTTTTCAAGGAATTTTGTCGAATTCCTTTTTTTAACAGCTACATTAAATGACTTGTATTTTCCCAGAGGCATTCATGGCCAGGACCCGTTATTATAGGTGAGCATTCACTCATACGCTGAAGGCCTGACGGTTAACCTCTCAAAAACTGTAAAGTTTAAACCTATGGTTAGAAGTGTAGAACCATGTAACAAATAAATATTATTTGTAGTTTTACAAACAGTACATATTTGAATAAAATACCAAACGAACAATTCAATTCAAAGCAAGAATATAAAATAGAACAACGAGGGCGTCAAGATGCAAGTGCATTTTGGCTAGTATCAACGCAACCTAACAATGTCTGCATGAGTAGAAAAAATATGTAAAATATAGAATTCAAATAAACTAATTGCAAACAAGGGATAAAGATAGTGAATGTCAATCCCGAAATATACATGTATATTATGTGAAATGATAAATATTTTGGTAGACCGTCTCTATGAATTTTTGTCTTAAGTTATCGCCCTTGTAAAATTAAAAGACATATTTGTTTTGGCACAAATGGTCAATTCTGATAAATGTACTTAAAATAAAAAGATCAAGAATAGATATTTTATAATTTATTTTACAACAACGAAAGAATGTTCTCATTATATATGGAAATAGAATTATTTCCATTATTTTTAATTGTAAACAGTTACAAAAAATCGATTTATATCGCATATAAATAGTTTATTTCACACGAAGTACAAGAAGCTGAGTCAGAAATACAAAATAAAAAAAAAAAAGAAAGAAAGAGAGAGTGAGAATGTGGGGAGACAGAGAGAAAGCCACAACGGGAGGGGAGGAGGAGTGAGAGGGAGGATTTAGTGAGGGAGAGAAAAGAGGGTGAGAGTGGGCGGTTACTACCTCCCATTCTATCAAAACACCTTCTGTCTACTCTCCTTTCTCTCTCTCCTCTCCGCACTCTCTATTCCCACTCTTATTCTATCTTTTCCAACTCTCCGCAGACAGAGTGGAGACAGATGGAGTAAGAGTAGGGATAGAGAGTGGGAGGTGAGAGAGGGGGAGAAAGAGTGGGGAGGGGGGAGAGTGGGGGAGAGAGGGAATGAGAGTGGGGAGAGAGAGTGGAGAGAAAGGGAGTGAGAGTGGGAGAGAGAGGGGGAGTGAGAGTAGGGAGAGAGAGAGAGAGAGAGAGAGAGAGAGAGGGGGAGTGAGAATGGGGGAGAAAGGAGTGAGAGTGGGGAGTGAGAGTGGGGAGAGAGAAGGGGAGTGAGAGTGGGGAGAGAGAGGTGGAGTGAGAGTGGGGAGACAGGTAGTGAGAGAGAGAGAGAGAGAGTGCGGCGGAGAGTGGGAGAGAAAATAAATTGAAAGCAATTTTTTATCGAAATGATATATACCATATCTGATATCTTGATATATGGAACACCAGGACTGTCTTTTATGAGGATTCAACATTATATGCAGTGTTTCCTTCATTATATACTATTTGGATTTTAAGAAGTAGTTTTTACATTATATGGTATGCAACTTCCATTATATGCAGTACTTCTTTCATTGTGTGATGTAGATATGTCAAACGTATTTATTGAGTGGACACAGACATAAAGATTTATTGAGTGGACACAGATATAAACTAGCTTATTTAAGAAATTTCAATTTCATTGAATTTCTTCCTATTAGGGATTGAAGACCTTAAATATGGAATAAACTTTCTCAAAACAATACTTTATTATGTAAATGAGCCTGGTGTTTTATGTTTCACCGCGTGGTAGTAGAAAAGATTTTATTTATGTTTTACCCTGAAGAACCAATTTTATACATCATGAGTTCTTCTTTTACATGAAAGTAATATTTATTCTATTATATTGGGATCGATTATTTTTGCGAGGGGATGGCCCACGGTGCCCTTTTTACGGACTGGACTTGTCTCTTTTTTCATGGTATTTGGGGAGAGGCATTGTGTCAACACAATAAAGATGTACTTAAAAATGTTGGTAATGTTTAGAAACGTACTGAGTTCGAGACCAGCAACGACCAATTACATTATCATTAATGAGTCACGCCAACTTTGTTTTGAAGGGTCTTTAGTATTAAAATTCTCATCAAATACTGGAAAAATGAGATAAATGACATATTTTAAAGAAATTAAGTTATGCATATTTGCATTAAAAAAGTACCAGGTTATATAAGGGTCCGTTTTCTCGTATACGGCAGTTATAAATGAATAACATTTAGTATATTTACTATTTTAAAAAAGAGTAGTAGTCTCTTTTGTTCTATCTAAAGTCTTACCTTGCAATTGCTAGCTATAGGATTAATGTTTGCTTACTTTATTGTACTGATATTCGAATCATTGGAATAAATATGATTCCTTCATAAGGATCTCCTTACATCCTTTTACCTTGGTTAAACAGGTGCTTTTTCATTATCAATCTGACGTTTTTTTTCTGACGCAACTATTTTACGTCTAAGTTGACGTCATAGTACGGCATCCTTGACGTTGTAACGTGCAAGGGAGGTCACTGCCTGTGAACCCCCGCAGGCTCGTACCCGTGATAAAAACGGATAGCCTTGAGATGCTGCAAATATATACAATGCGCAGTCTTAATCACTTGGTACTGCGTTATATAAGGTCTTTACTGGTAGCGAACAAGTGACACTGGCAGGGAAGTCCACACACCAGCGCACTTCCACAAGAGACAAGCAGGGATTACCGCACACTTGCCCTTGCGCAGTGACAAGCAGGGATGACCACACACTTGACACTAATACGGTTCTAGTCTAGAGACACTGGCAGGGATGTCCGCACACCAATGCTCTACCACAAGATGCAGGCAGGGATGTCCACACACCTGATCTTGCGCAGCAACAAGCAGGGATGTCCGCACACTTGCTACTTTAAGATGCCAATCACAGAGCAGGGATGACCACACACTCTGTCAAGTAATAAGCAGGGATGACCACACACTTACTACTTAAAACAGTACAATATAAGCAGGGAAGTCCGCACACTTATATGTACACACACAGGTTTGTCAAGTTTTACCTCTAGAACCGACCTCGCAATCCTCGCCAGTAAAAATCCTATATATCCTAACACCATCTAAAATACTTAGTGATTATTTATTTACAAAGTAATTAAAACACGAATCAAGCTTCCAATCAACCAATCTTTAGTAATCCAACTAGTGTAACATACAAAGATTATTATTGATAACTTTAATTCAAATTCAACACTAATTAAGTATTTATTTAAGCACATATATAATTAGTTATTAAAATGACAAGGGCGATAACTTTCGCTATAATGAAAATATAGAAAACGGCTTTCCGTTTCATCACCCCCACCCCAGCTTTATGTGTCCTCGCATAAAAAAAAACACAACTGCATTTTTAAGAATCGAACAAATGCTATTTACAAAAACAAATATCTACACTGTATTCCCCATTCTGCAAAATAAAATATGTAAAAATATTCTACCCAACAGAATAGTAATTACAGTATCACATTTACCATTGCGCAAAACAAAATGTTATATTTTGTTTAACCCAATGGTAAACAGAACCAATCAGGTTCACTTGCTGGCCCAGGTGCCTTTCATTTCTTTGAATTCCCTCTGCAAAGTCTCAAACTTTGCGCTTAATTCCTCAAGCATCGAGGCAGTTCTTCCTTCCGCGGATTCAACGGTAGTTGGGCGCGCATAGTTCTTTTTCTCAGCTCTGTTGTAAGCTTCTAATTCGACAGCCAATTGTATAGCGTCATTAAGATGTTTGGGACGCGCTTGCTTTATGCGGATGCGCATTTCCGAGTCGACCAATGCGTCCACAAATTGGTCTTTAGACAGCGTTTCCCGAATCTCCGCTGTCGCAGTGGGGTAGGCTAAGTTGGCAAGTCTGCGAATGGCCTGTCCCAACTCCGGAAGAGATTCTCCAGCTCTCTGGCGCCGCTCACGCAACTGCACCCTGTATAGCTCCGTTTGATTCGGGGGTGCAAATCGGTCTTCAAGGGCTTTTACAAGTGTCTGATAATCGGGCTTTGTCCCCTTTGGCATGTTCCCTACTCCCTGTGCACTTCCCCGAAGAGAAACTGCTAAATACAATCCTTTCTGAGGATATTTCCATCCACTGATTTCCGCACATGCCTCGAAATGCGCATGATAATCCAACCAGGGACCACTGCCATCATACGTTGCTGGCTTTATAATTTGTCTTTGCGCTGGAAACTCTGCTAGCGCGTCGTCTCCGCTATGAGGACTTGCAAATCTAACTCTGGATCTCCTTCTTGTTATCCCAGGGAGAAGAGAATCGTCTTGATCGTCTCTGTAAAGTTCTTCAGGACGAAGTCTACGCCAATGTTTGTCGTTTTGCGCCGCTTCTCTATCGAATCTTGTAGGAGACTCTGAATGAGTGTAATCGTGAGGTCCCTCTCCGGCTTCTCTAAACATGTCCCTGAGAGATTGTCCTATAGACTTTTCTTCAAGGATAGGTGCGTGCTGGGTTGACGCACCATCATGTTCATGCGTCGGTGACGTTTCTTCTGTCTGCCGCAATTCTCCGGAGATGCGAGATTCTCCAACACCCGAGTCTCTTACTTTGTCTTTCAGACGCGGGGTCACTGGAGTCGACGACTTGAAACTTCTATTCCTGATACTTTCCTCTTTCAGCTCCACTAGCTTCTCTTCTATCAGAGATAATTCTTTGTCTACGTCTTCCATCGCGCAGCTATCTCAAGGTATCCCACCGCTGCCACCAAATTTTATGTAACGTGCAAGGGAGGTCACTGCCTGTGAACCCCCGCAGGCTCGTACCCGTGATAAAAACGGATAGCCTTGAGATGCTGCAAATATATACAATGCGCAGTCTTAATCACTTGGTACTGCGTTATATAAGGTCTTTACTGGTAGCGAACAAGTGACACTGGCAGGGAAGTCCACACACCAGCGCACTTCCACAAGAGACAAGCAGGGATTACCGCACACTTGCCCTTGCGCAGTGACAAGCAGGGATGACCACACACTTGACACTAATACGGTTCTAGTCTAGAGACACTGGCAGGGATGTCCGCACACCAATGCTCTACCACAAGATGCAGGCAGGGATGTCCACACACCTGATCTTGCGCAGCAACAAGCAGGGATGTCCGCACACTTGCTACTTTAAGATGCCAATCACAGAGCAGGGATGACCACACACTCTGTCAAGTAATAAGCAGGGATGACCACACACTTACTACTTAAAACAGTACAATATAAGCAGGGAAGTCCGCACACTTATATGTACACACACAGGTTTGTCAAGTTTTACCTCTAGAACCGACCTCGCAATCCTCGCCAGTAAAAATCCTATATATCCTAACACCATCTAAAATACTTAATGATTATTTATTTACAAAGTAATTAAAACACGAATCAAGCTTCCAATCAACCAATCTTTAGTAATCCAACTAGTGTAACATACAAAGATTATTATTGATCACTTTAATTCAAATTCAACACTAATTAAGTATTTATTTAAGCACATATATAATTAGTTATTAAAATGACAAGGGCGATAACTTTCGCTATAATGAAAATATAGAAAACGGCTTTCCGTTTCAACGTTATAGTCGTAACGTTATTTGGCGTCGAAAGGGTTAAACATCTATCGGGATATAAATACGGGTTGGTCACGAGCTTAGTTCCATAAAGCCCGAAGGGCTTTATGATGAATTTAATCTCGTATCAACCCTTATTTATAGCCCGATAGATGTTTTAAAATGATACCTTATTACTTATATTTACATTTGTGACTTTTAACATGTGAAATGCGCTATTTTTCAAACCCAACGGCATGAATGCAATTCCACTGAACGGGCGTCGACCCTTTATGACGTCACTGATAAATTACGTCGAACGTTGATCCATATGCACATCTATGACCTCTTGACCCCGTACTCGTATTTATACAGTTACAGATACGCATTGCTCTCAGTAGTGTTATATAAAGGAAAACATTTGCAAATGTGAATATATAAAGTTGTTTTAAAAAGGAATTAAATACTTAAAAGAATAAAAATAAAAATAAATCTGACAGATTCGTTTTTACTTTTTCCAGGAATTTGTGAGAAACATCATTTTTGTTGCAAATGAAAAGGTACGAAAGGACATTGCAAGTGTAAGAAATCTAAACACAGAGTTTTGGCCAGTATTGTTCATGTGCTTTCTGAAATGTGTGCGAAATTTCAACCCTTAATAATTTGGGACTTGAGGTAAAGTGATATTGAGATGGATGTCGATCCCTAACATCTAGAAAAATTCCAGTGATCCATAAAAATATCCTTACAAACAGAAATGATTCAATGTTGTTAACCAGTTTTTAAGTTCCGAACATGTATCTCTGCTGATGGACAGTTTGTCCCCGAGGATACTCTTCGTTCGGTACCTATTCATTCATGAGTACACAGAATAACGAAATGATAATGGCAGGCGCGTCGCCCAGTATAAAAAGGCGTCACTCCTTTGAGTCTATAAGGGACACAGACTCAAAGAGTTCATTTGGTGCCCCTCGGATAATCCTCAGGGATATTAAACATATGTCATATGTACAGTCTTCAGATTCCCAGTTTTGGTATAAAACCAAGACATCATACACCAAATTGAAAGAATGTAAGGTTTCTATTACAGATATATTGGATAATTCCTTTCCCGATCCCATGTCTTCTGCTTCAAAATGTTCTGTGCGAAACTGTAAAACTCTGACATTTTGATAACTAACACTTCTTTCACCAGTAATCTTACTGGACAGAGCTTCTATACCAAAACTTGGGAAAATCTGAACTGCAAATCTTCCAATCTGTGGAATAGAATGTAATCTGTGTGGATTTGTTTATGTCGGTGAAACCAATGGATCGTTTAACAAAAGAATATTAGGTCATCGATTTCAAATAAATCATGGTGGTCAGCAGCTTTTATACAAACATTTTAATTTACCTGATCATTCTATTCTATCAATGAAAGTTAGAATTCTCGATAAGATTTATCACCACACAAATAGTCCGTCGCTGAGTACACCTAGAAAACTAGGGACAGCCTTTCCCTATGGATGTAATGACAATGTCGATAGTGTTGGAAATCTTTCCAGTCCACAGTGTAATAATGTAAAAGTGATGGGACTTTTTAACCATACTCAGAGACGTAAGCGTAGTATGGGCATCGTTCGTACAATAAACCTGCAATACACGACGTCTCTTTTGATTCATTACTACCTTATGTAAATCAACAGTTAGGTCTACATCATATTCGAACAAAACTTTACT
Source organism: Saccostrea cuccullata (assembly GCF_032062105.1). Taxonomy (NCBI): domain Eukaryota; kingdom Metazoa; phylum Mollusca; class Bivalvia; order Ostreida; family Ostreidae; genus Saccostrea; species Saccostrea cuccullata. The sequence goes on from NW_026925163.1 coordinate 12,095, forward strand.
CTGTCCCTTTGAAACTTTTAAATAGTCTTCTTGAAAAGGCCAAGGAACATCCAATTTTAGATTCCTCGTCAACTGAATATAGGCTCGGATCTGTGATTATGGATACTGCATATCATAGGCTTTTTAAACCCGCACGTTTCTCGGAAGAAAATGCAGCTAAAACAATCCATCTTTTCCTTGAACTTCAATATGCCAATAAAGGAATTGACGCGGTTAATATAAGTAATATTCTTAATCACAAAAGGGTCCAGTCTTGTATTCCACCATATTTCAAGTTAAAGACTACACCATGTATTTCCTACAAATATACATCGACCACTGCTTCCAAACTTTTCAATTACAAAAACACTTTACATGGCCTGGATACCGACTATCTGAAACATAATCCTGCTTTGTGTTCATGTTCTTCTTCGCCCTATAACTATAGTCCTGCTGGACACGTTTTTACAGGTGACGTAAATATAGTTCGTAATGAGGACCTTGGATGACTTACTTTAAAAGGTCCTAAATATAGGGAACCCCGATCCTTCAACTGCATGGCGTCGGAATTTCATAAATATTATGGATTCTGTTGAAAATTGCGCCAGACGATGGGCCAGATATGAAAAAGAAGACGTTGACACCTTGTCAGAATGAATTAAATGTATCAGATCCATGTTAAAGTCACATATTAAAAGACTGAAGGGCAATATGAAAACCATCTATCCTTCTGTGTTCAATAAACCAGAAGTGAAAAAGGACTTAGATAGATTACACGATCAGTACGTACTGGTTCCTGCCGACAAAGCAGGAAACAACATTGTCTTCGTTTGTAAGGCTCATTATATAAATTGCATTCTAGAAGAACTTCGATTTAATTCTACAAGTGGTAATCCTACTTATATTCATACTTCCCTTTTGAAGGAAGAAATTCTTCAAAATCACCTATCGGTTTTGAATACTTTAAATATTCCACAGAGCCAAAATGAATTTGAACTACCTTATATATACTGGATTCCGAAACTTCATAAGAATCCTTATATACAAACAAAGATACGTTGCAGGTTCCAATAAATGTTCAACTAAGCCTCTTTCGTTACTCCTCACTAAGATATTGACAGTAGTGTAGGAAAAACTTCAAGAGTACTGTGCAACTATATATTTAAGAAGTGGTGTGAATCAGATGTGGATACTCGAAAATTCCAAAGAACTCTTGGACAATTTGAAATCGCAAGACATTACAAAAATCAACAGCTTAAAGACTTACGACTTTTCAACTTTATACAGAACAATTCCCCACGACAAATTAAAATCCAGGCTTTTTGATATCATGGACAGCTGCTTCTTCAATAAAAATGGAACTCGTAAATTTACCTACCTCGTCATTGGTCAGTTGCAAAATTATTTTGTTAAAAAAGATTCTGATTGCACACAGAAGTACTCTGAAGTTGACATCAAGAACATGCTTGAGTTTCTAATTGACAATATTTTTGTGGTTTTTGTAGACCAGGTATTCCAACAATCTATTGGAATTCCCATGGGTACAAATTGCGCTCCCTTATTAGTAGACTTATTTTTATATTCATGTGAAGCAGAATTTATGCAAAATCTTATACGTGAAGAGAAGAAAACACTTGCTGTGGCCTTCAACTCGACATTTAGATATATCGACGACGTATTGTCAATTAATAATGGTCATTTCCATTCCTACTTCGATACGATATATCCTGGTGAGCTTGAGATAAAAGATGCCACATAATCCGACACTTCTGTTTCACACTTGGACATTCTATTAGAAAAAGACACTAATGGTAATCTAACAACCAAGCTTTATAATAAACGTGATGACTAACTTTTCTATCGTCAACTTCCCTTACTTATGCAGCAATATACCTTCATCACCAGCTGCATACGGAGTTTACGAGGGCTGTTCAATAAATAATGTCCTGAACTGTATGACATACAATACAGATATCATATGACATTAAACTTGATTTTCTCTCAACATTTAATCTTTACTGAATTTATAACAGTTTATGTGACCACTTTTCATCACATAGTTTCATCGTGAGAAGATTGGATGCAAGGGCTAATCGAGACACTGCATTATAAATGAATGGTAAAGAATCAGTAAACTAGAGTGAAAATAAAAGCTACTTTATAGCTGCTGTAAAACTTGTTAAAAATCCAAAAGAAATATTCACTGAAATATGTGACATTTACAGCAACCGATGCTGTTTTATAGACAGATAAGTAGGTGGATTTCAATGATAAAAAATTATATAATGGGCATCAAAGATGGGTACCCTCCTTGTCAACAAAAATTATAACTACTTATGTACTGTTTGCCAAATTTCAATAAATAATATTTGATGATGTATGATTGACTAGCAAATTTGATGGACATCATATCGGGAGTAGTTAAAACTGTTTTTAAGAAACGTTTGACAGTAAAAATGCTTGGTACTCAAAGGTCACCTATATTTTGAAAAATGAGTAAAAACGACAGCGTATACGAAAGTCTTAACAATTATTTTTAAATATCAGTAATTGCAGTAATCCCGTTTGTTTTATATTCAAACAGATATTGGAACATGAATCTATTGATTAAAACCCTCAAAACAAAATTTACCATAAGATGCACTTGATAAAAACGGCGAAAGTCTGACAAGAGCACAAAGACAGATTTATATGCAATTTTCTTAAATATTAGTGGTATTGTTGTTCAAATTCGTATTCAGGGAGACAGTTTAATATCTGGAGGAGTCTAGAAAGCAATTTTTTTGCAAAAAAAATCGAAAGGTTTATTAGAGGAAGGACCCAGAATCAGGAATCCACTACAATGAATTTCTTCACGACAGCGTCCAAACCCGCACACCCTGAAGAGTAAACGTGTTTTCGGGATAAATAGAAAGTTAATGTTTTTCACATTAACAATATTTGCCAGATCTTTGACCTTTTGACTTGTTTCTATTTCCAAACTTGAAAAAAACACCTTTCAGAAGGAAAAAACAAGTCCAGGAAATCATTGGATCTGCCATTTTCCAGTATACTAAGGGTCATACCAAAAAATGAGTTCTAAAAACAATCAGAAATGGGATAAAAATGTTATGGACATGTGTTTGAATTAAAAGAGATAAATAAGTAAAATCATGAAGACTAAATCATTCAAAAGCATCGTTTGCTTCCTTCTGAGCACCGAGGACATTATTTATTGAACAGCCCTCGTATATATCTCAGTTGATTCGATACGCAATTGCATGCTCTGCGTATGAACAATTTCTAAAACGATGTAAATTGTTGACAATTTGATGAAACAAGAATATCAGCAGTCTCGTTTAAAGTCATCATTTCGTAAGTTCTATGGTCGATACAATGATCTTGTCAGCAAATACAATGTATCATTGAGTCAAATGCTGACTGACGTTTTTCATACCAACTGTAAGTTCATTATTTAAACAATGAATTGACGACGGATTTTTTCCGTTATTTCCTTATCATGACAAGGAGCACACGGCGGGTGTGAGCGGTCGCCAGTGGATGCTCACTCCTCCATGACACCTGATCCAACCTCTGATGTCTCGGGAGTCCGTGTTTGCTCTGCTCTTATTTTGTATTGTGTATTGTTTTATGGGCTTTGAGATTGAATACTGTTCGTTATCTCCATATCCTACTTTTTTTTTAGGAGTTTATCAGTAATGTGATTAATATGGCAAATTTAAAAGAACATATGCAAAACCAACTTGAACAAAGTTCAAGGGTAGGTTTGGTATTTATTCTTTAAAATATTCATGGTTTTAAATTTTTACTTCTATATCTGTCTGCTATAATGAAAATCTTTCTAATTTTTAATTTTTATAGAATACAAGCTCAGCAATGAAGTTACACCACGGCTAATTCCTGCAAAAAGAGGAAGAGAAATCAACAGTAAGTTGTATAAAAAGTTTCAAAATGACCTCTTGAATGAGCTTTAAAAATTTCATACATTGTTAGCCATTCTTCTAAAATTAACTTGAATTATTTTTTTTATTGAAGAGTTCCACCAAAGAGAGACAACTTCTAGCTATTGAGGAGAAAACATTGAGGAAACATATGTTCGCAGAAAACTCTTTCTTTTTGACATAAAATCTTTCAAGGAGAGCACAAAGGTAAACAACATTTCACGAAATTTTTGTCCCCCGCTTGAAAAGTAAGGGATATTAATTTGGGTCTGTCCTCCGTCCGTCCGTCTGTCTGTCTGTAACGCTTTCGTTTCCACACGATATCTCGAGAACCCTTTGAACTTCCGCAATGAAGTTTTGCAAAGCAACTCCCTAGCTATGGACTAAAGAAGAACCTTATTGATTTTGAGGTCAAACGGTCCAAGGTCAAGGCCATAAATTGGCAAATTCTGTCTGTCATAACACTTTCGTTTCCGCGCGATATCTCGAGAACTCTTTGAGCTTTTGCATAGAAATTTTACATAGCTACTTCCTGTGGCCTAAGGAAGACCCCTATTGATCTTGAGGTCAAAGTTCAAGGTCAAAAATTTATACATTCTGTCTGTGTGTAACAGTTTTCTTTCCGGGAGATATTTCAAGACGACTTTGAGCTTTTGCAATGTAATTTTATGCCAAAACTCTCTAGGACCTCTCTCACCCCTCTCAAAGTGTCCCGCCTCGTTTGTTTTATTAGTATTTATTGTATTACATGTCGCTATTTTTAGCACAGGGGCATGAGGAGAGTTATAACGTATAAAACAGGTTCTCGGCCGACTTTATATTTTTGTCCCCCGCTTTCGCGAAAGCGAGGGGACATTAAATCTCACTCTTCTGTCCGTCAGTCTGTCCGTCACAAAAACTTTAACCTTGCCCATAACTTTTGATTAAGTGGAGCTATATCTTTCATATTTCATATGTGTATTACTTGTGATAAGACCTTTCTTTGGGTACCACCAAATTTGACCTTTTGACCTTGACCTTGGAGTTTGACCCACTTTTACACATAAAATTCCATACTTTTACTTTGGCCATAACTTTTAATAGGTAGATACTAGGACTTTCATATTTCACATATATATTTTTTGTGACAAGACCTTTCATTGGATACCAACAATTTTGACATTTTGACCTTGACCTTGGAGATTTTCGTACTTTTGAAAAAAAACTTTAACCTTGAACATAACTTTTGAACGGTAAGGGCTTGGGCTTTCATACTTCATATATGTAATCCTTGTGATAAGGTATCAACAACCTTGACCTTTTGACTTTGAAGATTTTTCGTACTTATGAAAAAACTTATTACATCTATTAGAATTGTTTAATAAAGGTTTTTTGGACACCATTCATTGTGTAACAATATCGAACGTGAATATAAAAAGAATCTTCTATACACATAATAAAGAATAAGCAATCAAATCTTTATACCCAAATTCAGTCAGGGGGATCCGACCCCCCCCCCCCCCCCCCTCCCGTTGAATTGCGCATGGTTTACTTTTTCCATAAGCGGGGGGACACACATTCTCTGAATTTCTTTAGAATATGCATATGGCACTAAAATTAATTTTTCCCTCAGGATATAACCAATGATATTGCTAAATTCTAGTATTCTCTTTCTTTCAGTGTAATGGGCCAAATCTAGCTGAGTCTATACCTAACCCCTCTTCAAGCTTGCCAAATTCGTCGTCGTCGGATGACCATACTCATGGAACATGTTCAGAAAAGGTATCTTTTTGTTGACATCGATACAAATATGATACTCTGTTTAAAACATTTTTTCTAACTTTTCAGTTGACTGACTTTTTTTAAAAAAATTCAAATATTTTTCTTGCTTACACAGTTTGTTCTTTTTCTTCTTAAGAAGTCATCTCCAACCAAGACAAGAAAAAGCATCAGAACCCGTGTTTTAAAGTTTTTCGGACTAAGATAAATTCAGGTTTAGAAAAAGTGAATCTAAGAGACTGCTAATAATAGAAGATTGTGTTTCGAATCCGACCGTTGATTTTTTGTAAAATATATTGATATTTCTAATTGAAATACATGATCTCAAAAGTTTTCATGTGTGTTTTTTTTACCTTCAAGAAACCCAACATTATTGCTATCCAGTAATGAATGTGAGATTGGAGTGAGTGAGAGAGTAAGAGGAAAGTGTGAGATTGGAGTGATTGTGAGAGTGAGCGGGAAGAGAGTGTAAGATTGAAGTGAGTGAGAGTGGGTAATGAGTTTGAGACTTGGTAATGAGTTAGAGACTTGAGTGAGTGAGGGAGTAAAATTTGGACTGTAGTGAGTAATAGACTGAGTAGTGAGTGTGAAACTCGAATGAGTGAGAGAAGGGGTGGTAAGTGTGAGACAGAAGTGAGTGGGAGAGTGGGAAATGAATCTAAGCCTACAGTGAGTGAGACAATGGGTACTGAGTACGAAACTGGAGTTACTGAAAGAATTGGTAATAAGTATGATATCGGTGAGAGAGAGAGAGAGAGAGAGCGGGTAATTAATGTGAGACTGGAGTAAGTGAGACAGTGTATGACACTGGAGTTACTGAGAGAATGGGTAATGAGTGTGAGACTGGAGTATTTGAGTATATTGGTAGTGAATATGAGACGAATGAGTGAGATAATGGGTTGTGAGACTTGAGTGAGAGAGAGTGGACAAAAGTGTGAACCTGGAGTGAGTGAGAGAGTGGGTAATTTTCATGTGACTGATGTGAGTGAGAGACTGGGTATTTAGTTTGGAACTATAGTGAGAGACGGGGCAGTGAGTGTGAGAATGGTGAGAATAAGAGAGAGTGGGTATTGATTGTATGACGTAGTGAGACAAGGGGTAGTGAGTGTGAGACTGAAGTTAGTGGGAGAGTGGATAATTGGCGTGAGCCTTGAGTGAGTTAGAATGTGGGAGGATAGTGTGAAAATAGAGTGAGTTTTACGCTGTAGTAAGTGTGAGACGTGATTTAGTAAGAGAGTAAATGAGTGTGACACTTGACCTAGTGGAAGAATTTGTAGAGAATGTGACTAATATGAGTGAGAATTTGAGAAGAGAGTGTGACAAGGGTGTGAGTGAGTGTGAGTGAGTGAGAGAGTGAGTCTGAGAGTGAAGTGAGTGAAAAAGTGGATAGTGTCTGTTAACTGAAGTTAGCAATAGAATTAACAGAGTGGGCGAGATTGGATTGAGCGAGATGATGGGTAGTAAGCGTTAGATTTGAGTAAATGAGAAAGTTTGTAGTGAGTGTGAAACTGCAGTGAGTGAGTTAGTATGACACTTTAATAAACCAGAGCGTTGGCAGTGAGTGTGACACTGGATTGAGCGAAAGGGTGGGTAATGATTCTGTAACTAAAGTGAGAGAGAGAGTAGTAAATGAGTGTGAAATTGGAGTGGATAATGAGTGTGAGACTACAGTGACTGAGAGAGTGGGTAAAGAGTATGGAGACTGGGTAATGAGTGAGAACCTGCAGTGAGTGAGACAGTGGGCACTGAGTACGACACTGGAGTGAGTGAGAGTGGGTTATGAGTGTGAGACTGGAGTGAGTGAGAGAATGAGTGTGACACTGGGGTGATTGAGTGAGAGAAAAGTTAAAGTGAGACTGGAGTGATCTGAATAGTGAGTAATGAATGTGAAACTCGATTGTTCAAGTGAGTGGGTAATGAGTGTGAGTCTAGAATAAGTGAGATCATGGGTGATGAGTGTGCGATTGGTGTTATACAGAGAGAGTGGTGAATGAATGAATGAGACTGGAGTGAGTGAGAGAGTGGGTAATAAGTTTGACGTTGGATTGGATTGAAAGTTTGTAATGAATGGGAGACTGTATTTAATGAGAGTGTGTAATAAGTGTCAGACTAAAGTGATTAAGAGAGTTGGTTATGACTAGGTGAATGAGAGAGTGAGTAATGAGATTGAGATTGGAGTGAGTGAGAGAGTGGGTAATGAGTTTGATATTGGAGTGAGTGAGAGAGTGGGTAATGAGTTTGAGATTGGAGTGAGTGAGAGTGGATAATGAGTTTGATATTGGAGTGAGTGAGAGAGTGGGTAATGTGTTTGAGATTGGAGTGAGTGAGAGTGGATAATGAGTTTGATATTGGAGTGAGAGTGGGTAATGAGATTGGAGGAAGTGAGAGAGTGGGTAATGAGTTTGAGATTGGAATGATTGTACAAATTGGTAATGAGTGTGAGACTAGAGAGATCGAGAACGAAACAATAATATTTTTAAAGATTTGATTTTATTAGAAATATAAAAAATATGAACTGTACAAAGCAATAATTTTGTATATATTATAGCGCACAACATGAAGAGTTTAATATAAAACAATATGGAAAATAATTTATAAAGTACAACATTTAAAGTATAAATATAAAACAACATAGAGGACTATAATATAATACTCCAAAGGCAAAATATACAGCTGCTTTTTACATTGACTAGAGTTTTAAGTACTTAGCTTCCCCAAATGTCAATTGCAAGTATAACGGCGAAGTCTTTTTTTTTAAACAAAGGGATACCCAAAAATACCTATTCAATCAAAACATAAAATAGGAAGTGCAAAACGACACTGCGTAAATTTGATTTTGTGAAAGTCAGGTGCGGATTCAGTGAAAGATTATGGGTACGGATGTACGGAAGAACGGACTCCTAATCACTATAATCACTATAATAATCCCCTTTTCAAGACGGGGATTTTTTTTTTCAAATAAAAAATTGATATCTGTTTGTTGACAACAACAAAAAATTAATTAAAGTGACAATCTATGATCAATTATAGATGTTTCAGTAGATGTTTCATTATAAAGAACATAAACTTATTTTAAGATATTCAAATAAGTAGGAAACAAACACAGAGAACGAGTTAACAGATTGTGATACGCTGAAACTCCATAAAATCGTGTTTTCTATCAAAAATGATAATTTAAATCAACACATTCCATAGTTTGCATGTACATAAAAAAATATGAACAGCCCGATGTAAAAGAACATTTCTAAAAGGTAATGAAACAATGTAAACCTATGCATACTTAAAAAGAATATCCAAGCACTCGAGGCTACGGAGAACGGGGTCGTACAATAATTATATTCTGTTGACTAAACGTGATTGAAAATTTCCTGGAATTCGATCACCCCCCCCCCCCCCCCCCCCAAACAACATTTTTTTTTCAAACCCTGTCCATTTCGTTCGTGTGAAGAATCTTGAGCCAAATGTATCCCGCTTTTTTCTCGGTTCCATTACCATTCTGTCGGGAATTCAGGTCATACCGCCTAATGGTGTTTCCTCCTCGATACGTGGCGCTCTCTGACATAGGAATCACACACTCGCCCAGAAACTCGTCTTTTATAATGCTGTTGTCCCATACCTTACAATTATATCTCAGAATGTTTGGAAATATTATCAAAATGCAGAATAAACTTAATGACCTAATAAATTAGAAAGAATCTATATGACTTTTTTAAAAAAAAAAAATAACACTTGACTTTAATTTTCTCTTTAAATACTGTATACAGGGTTATTTTCGCCCCGTTTAATTTTCGCCCTTTCACACTTGCAAACAATTTAGCCCCGTCTTAAATTCGCCCAGTCATAGTTTTATTAAAGAAGTTATACTGTATTAATTCGTTTTGCCCCGTTTTAAATTCGCCCAAATGAGGGTAGGGCGAAAGGGGCGAAAATAAAACGGGGGCGAAAATTTCCCTGTATACAGTACATGTAAGTTACCTCTATAGAAATGTCCTCCTCTGGCTTTTTCCTATAAAATGTTACCCTGTCATTCCATTCTGGTTTTGAGGAGCTCTTGCATACTCTTGTCCTGAATACTTTACCCTCACACATGATTTTACAATAAATGTTACCTGCAAAGGAACAAAGAGGGGGAAATTGTAAACGAAACTGTTGCTAAGACTAAATAAATCGTTCCTGTTAAGAGGGCTGGGGGCGCGGCCATTTTTAGACTATATTGATCTCCTTTTGGAGAAGAGCTCCATATGAAGATATACAAAAATGGTCAAATTTTAAAACTAAAATGTTTGAAATTTTTCTTCGTCAAATGATAATAACAGCTTAAGATATCATATATAAAAAATTAAGTTAAATTTGATGATACCCAGCCTCCCTAGAGCATTAATATTGTATTTAAAGACAAAATGATAGCCTACAACCTTTGTTATCGTTTCCCGGAAACCCCTCCCCCTTCACCATGGTAACCTGCGTTGCGCATGTTTTTCTCTTCTTTAGGTTGGTTTGAATTCCGCACAGAGTGGGAGGGGGTGGTTCATCTAGCCACAACTCTCTGGTTTACAAAAAACAGGATCAAAATTGAGATTTAATTTTTTTCACTAATAATGTAATAAATAACGTGACCGACCATTTTTTTTTTAAATTTTCTCTGCAAAATTTTTCTATATATGTACTTAATGATGAAAAAATCTGACATAATACCTGAGGTTGATATTACAATTGCAATACATCCTTAAAACGTATTTGCCAAGACAACCCGGATCAAAGGTGGACGGAATGATGATGTAACGTCCGGGGTGCAGAGTAACACGAGCGAACACGTTTCTGGCGTTAGAGAACGGTCCGGAATGTACCCTTTCTAATCTGTCGTGCATTCTGTACTTCCGGTTTAGATCTGCCTTTTGAAAAAACGATTACAAAATTAATGTTAGTGTTTTCTTTATACATGTATTATATCATAATTATGTAGCATAATTGTATAATATGAAGGCGAAAACATCTGTGTCCTATAAGATAAACATAACCTTACTTTCATTATAGTAATGCCAATTGTGTAGTTTGATTTTCCCTGGTCTTTCTCTCTTCGTCTGTCGTATTGTTCCAGCGATACCAAGAGTTCTTCGTCTGCATCATTTATCTCAAACATGTACTAAAACAAAGGAAGAACGTCAACATGAAAATGTATTGTACATGTATTTGGATATTTGTTAATTTTACGGGTATATTAAGTAGTTTTGAATTCAAAAATCTCTATATTATAGTTAGCGCGGCGAACTCAATATACTAACATATAAGAAAAAATTCGGAAAGGAATGTGAAACATTCCCAAAATTCCTTTGCTAAGTTCCATGCAAAATTTTTACAAATCATACAAAAGACCAGGGATAATAATTTTATTTTTCTTTACGAAGGGATACGTTATTTTCTTTCTTTGTAGATAGCTTAGAAGAAAAGAAATGCATCTACTCTACAACGTATTTCAACAGTGCACAAGTAGTCTTGTTCAACCAGACGCTCGGCTGTCTCCGTAAATTCCGACGTCATGTGACGGCACAGAAAGAAGTTAAGAAAGTTAAGAAAATCACTAAAAAGATTCTTTATATTTCTTCTCAAATTTCATGATCAAAACATCACAATTGTTGTTATAATGCAAACACAAGAAACTACTCACTTGTGGATTTTCTAGAAACGTCCCGTTGTTTCCACAGCCTCCACATCGGTTCCTCTTCCACTCCCCCTCCGCTTTACCCTCCTTCCACGTCTTGGAGAGAGAAAATAGGGAGGTATTGATAATGTGGCATATATCAATACTGGTGAAATACTGGCAGAAATCCTCAAATGACATCCTGCAAGATAGATACAATTCCGTTATTTTCTTCACTTGTTCAATATACGCTTAACGTTCTTTTACAGATGTAATTTGGAAATGCTCTGAAATGTCTTTCTTACCAAAATTCGCCATTTTCGTCAAATGTTAACCCAAGTTCTTTTTTCTCACTTTCACTCACTTTCTTCCATTCCGGGGACCTAGAAATAAAATTCTCTACAATATTACAAGATATCGCTTTACTCCAGTTTTCAAGTGCAATAAATTTTCGGATCACTTTTATCTAAATTGCTACCAGATTATTATTAAAAGAACATTTGTCATTCTGAGGCTCAACTTCTTTTTGCGTAGTTTTCCTTTAAAGTACCAACCCATCGCTCCACGCCCCTTTCCATTCGGTACCGCCCCATGGGTTGCGGCATCGAATCATATGGATTTTTTCTCTGCTAAATATGGACTTCAGTCCCGTTCCCAGCTTTATTTTTCTGACGTCAGTTATGCTGTAGGCGTGGCCCTTTACCAGACCACAAGCAAGCGTTTCCTCCATCTCTGCCCTGGTCGCCTAAAGCAATAAGTTCATGCTGTCTATTTCAGAGAGCAACTCAATATATCACAATATAGAGATCAATTGTTAGAGACAAAAATAATTTGAAATGAAATTCTAGTATTAAAATTGCATTATAAGTTACGGATCTCTCGAGATTTGAAATTTTATTAGTGAAATGTTTCAGATGCATACGGCAATGGATGTGCTCATCAAAGACTTGTCTTCTTTGGATTTTCGCAGAATCTTAAAGAGCCTTTTCCTCTCCTCTGTAGAATTATAGTCGTTGATTTCTATTCCCTCAGCCACGCCCCCTGTCATATCAACCATTGCGTCCTTAGCTTTCCCAGCAACCAGCGACTCGTAATCCCCGAATAATCTAAAAATAACGTCTGGAAAAATTAGAATCTATTTTTATCACAGTCAAATAATGCTCACCTGCAACTGCAGTCGGCGGCTAATGTGTTGCATAAATGTTATAAAGATTCTTATCAAGTATTGTTTTTGTCACTCACTTGGCGTAGGCTTTCTCTAGTAGGGCTGACCAGAACTCGTTTCTTGATTTAGAGTGCATGTAGATTAATCTCCCCTGACGTGTGGGGAGATAATCGTCTATGACGACATCCACCCATTCCCCACACTGCCAGAACTTAAAATGGAATATTCCAGCATACTTTCGGCCTTTACCCCAATCCTGCTGCTCAATATCGGGAACTATCTGTAATAAGTCAAAAAGATAATTATGAATGTATGTCATTGAAGTGTCCAGTTCGAGAGATTTTATCTTTGCTAGCCAAGGGTTTTCTGCTCCCCATAAACGGACCAAAAACCCTGGACTAGCGAAGATGATGGATTTTTATTACAATTCTCAGTTAACCTTGAACTTTCAGTAAGGCGTGGTATTTTCGACGTTACATGATTAGCGTCTGAAATTTACACAGCCTTTCATTCACTGTTGAAATAGACATTCGTCAGCAAATGTCAACGAGTGTATAAATGATCCAATGATAACGTTCCGTACGACAGAGAGGTGGGGCTTAAGTTGTCTCATCGTTGTCAGGAAAAATTTAAGGTTCCTGGTGTTATTAATTTCTTAACCAATGAGAATCTATTCGCCATTTGAGAGACGTTAATTACGTAGTGTCGAGAAAGTCATACCCTATTTAAAGTCCAAGGTTAACTGAGAATCGCATTATTTCCATTCACGCATGTATGGCAATATCTTAGAAATTTACAGCCTTTAATTTCCCTTGTCGTTCGTTTTTCTCTCACACAACTCACGTACAGTAAAACTTTGCGACATTACAGTGTAGTAAACTGATTACAAAATGTTTTAATTAAATCACTATTTCATGTAATTATTCCAGATTAACGTATTAAATATCTAACAAAAGGATGGTTTTAAAATTATTAACTTAAATTAACAAACGTCCCTGTTTGTGACATATGCGAGCCACAAAACAAGCGAGTGATTGAGCCATTGATTATTTAGTTCAGTAAGAATTTTCAACGTTTACCAAATCTGATCGTTAAGGTTATAATGTATATAGAGAAAAATACATGGACATGTACCTTTCTCAGAAGATTTTTCCGTTCTGCAATACAGGCACAGGCTGCCACAAACCAGCAG
>NW_026925164.1:0-25468 GCF_032062105.1 Saccostrea cuccullata
GTATTAAGACTATATAAAATATACATGGAAACACTAAGATAGAAGAACGGTTGCCATTAATGAAACAAATGAATCAGTTTGGTTCAATATTTTCAAAAGTAGAACTGTATGAATACTTCAATATTGCTTGGTACTTTTTTGTTTAAATTCCACTATTTGATATTTATTTTTTTTTCCTGAGAAATGATTGAAAATTTGTACTTGCTGCTTCATACTTTTGTAAATTGTATTACTTTTGTGAAGATGTCAATATTGAATAAAAATATCACTTTAACTTTAGACTCAGATTAGACTGGGAGTAAATCTAATATTACCATGGACAATATTCTTTCCTGGAGTTTTTGAAAACAGCTGAGTGTATTCTTTTTACAAAATCCATTATACTTTAAACTAGACACTCAAGGACCTTAACGGTCCAACAGCATTGTAAAGAATTATCAGATGAATAAAATAAATAAAAACTGATAGTTGAATTGTGTTGTCTAAAAGCAATAGAACATTAAGATGATCATATGGATCAAAAAAATTCTGATGAGTATTTTTAGAACTGAGATGTTAACACAGATCTGATTACTGTCAAATCACATATTTTCTTGGGGTCAAATTTTCGAGGTCTGAGGAAAAAATCTTGGTTTGTGGGGATTGGATTTCGTGGGTGGAAAATGTTTAATAGTAATGCATATAAAATTTGACAATCCATTGTGCTCGTAAATTGATGTGTCTCCCCATACCTCAAAAACAACGAAAATTAGTGATTTCACAGCATTTGTCTGTGCGTGCCTGTACTAATACATTCCAGTTCTGCACTATTACATTCAGATGATTTTGAGTCCAACACTTTTTAATATATTTATTGATGATTTTGTAAAGTATTTCAATACTACAGCCACAGATCCAACATATTTAGAGTTAATGCCTATTAACCACATGTTTTTTGCTGATGATCTTATTCTTGTATCTGAGACACCTAGTGGTTTACAGAAATGTATAGATATTTTAGGTAAATATTGTCATGATTGGAAATTGTGTGTGAACATGGAAAAAACAAATATTATGATTTTTTCTCAAAGCACAAATTATGAAAATGAGTATTGGTTTTACTATAATCATAGCCGTATAGAAATAACAAAACAGTATAAATATTTGGGACTAGTGTTTAAATCTGATGGAAAAATGAAATTCTCAGCAGAACAACTGTCAGAAAGAGCTAGAAAAGCTTATTATGCTATTAAAACCAATTTTCCCGCTAATACAAATTTTTCTGTCAAGACAATGCTTAAACTTTATAGATCTATGATTACTCCAATCTTAACTTATGGTTCAGAAATTTGGATAGCAGACTACAAATGTGATTTATTATCCTCAGATCATTATACAACTCCAGATTTTTAAAGACATTTTGGGTGTTCATAGAAAATCATCTAATATTGCTGTTCTATATGAGTTGGGACAGTTCCCACTATTTTATTTGTGTTATGAAAATATGTATAAATTTTATTTCAGACTGAAAAACTTAGAGAGAGAAAATGATCATAATGACCAATTAGTGGTGTCTGCATTTAAGGAAGATAAAACACTGAGGTCTAGAATATCTTGGCAAAGAAAACTTTATACTCTACAACAGAAATTGTCTTTATCTTCATTGGACATATCACATAAAACTTTAAAATATAAATTAGAGGAACATTATAGAAACAAAATCAGTGAACAATTAAAGAACATTTCTAAATCAAATTCTGGGAAATTAACTTTTTATAGTAATATAATTGATTTAAATGAATATAAATTACAAAACTATCTAGAATTACCATTGAAGAAATCTGAAAGAACAATCCTAACAAAACTAAGAATTAGTGCTCATACACTACATATTGAAATGGGGAGATACTCAAGGCCACCTATTCCTAGAGAAAAACGTGTATGTCATTTTTGTAAATTTTTTATTGAAAATGAAAACCATTTTGTACTTTATTGTCCTAGTTATGATCAGTGTAGATTACAATATTACGATATATTTAATGCACAATGTTACATGAATGAAAACCCTATTATTGACATTATCAATCCTACAAGTATTAGAACTGCTAGGAGAGTTTGTAACTTCTTCAAAAAAGTGCTTTGATATTTGGAAAGAAAACCTTCAACAAACCTGATAGGCTTTCTTTGATATTTTATTTTATGTATGTTAATTGTTGTTACATTCATGACTATATGCCAATTAATGTATGATGGTGTTGTCAATAAATGAATTGAATTTAAAAAAATAAAACTTAAAATTACCCACCCCTGAATAAATATCGGCAATTGATCTATAAAAGTTCATCCTTAAGCATCAGAACCACTGACCAAGGGGTAATGAAATTAGAGACCCTAAATTAGTCATCATATAAACCTAGTAATTATCATGCACCAATTAGTTTGTTTGCTAAATACCCAGTAAAGATGGTTTTGAAAGAATTTGTACATTTTTACTATAAGATCAACAGAGAACAACACTAATATAATTCATCCGAAAAGGCCATAAAATTCACAGTTTTGAAAGAGGCATCCTTTGCTTTTGATAATCATGCATGCAAAGCTTAGTTTGTCTGCTAAAATTCAGGAGAAGAAAAATGTATCGCCAAATTAAATTCAATTAAATTGTGCCAATTGCCTTCTAAAAAAAACTTCATCATATTTCTTTTCCAGTAGCAACGAGAACACTAACAGTTAGTAGTTTTCCGAAAGTTAAGTTTTTCCTTTAAAACAATGTCACTGAATATAAGGCGGACCCAATTACATTGGGCTCTAATTTTGAAATACACGCCCCTTACACCATTTATTTTCACGAAAAAATTTTAATAGTTAAAAAAATGTTTATATTGTAACTCTCATAATATTATTTGATAATTTTAAATAAATAAAAACAAAAAGGTAATTTGAAACTTTGTATCTAACCCGATAATGTGATTAAAAGTGTAAAATGATTGATATAAGCGGCACAAGATGGCGGCAAAGTTTGATTGTATTTTGATGCATGGACCACCTTTTTCGGTAATTCTTTATTTTATGAGTGATATGACATTTCAACGATAATTTGTTATATTTATTGCATTATAAGGCTTTGAAATTCTTATACTATGAGTAAATAGCACGGATTAAGAGTAAGTATTTGCATCTTTCAATTCTGTAACTGCACACTACCTTGTCTGCATTGGATAAGTATGATTGCATCTCCTTGCTACCAATCAATTATCTTGTAGACCATAACTGACCTTCATAATTTGATTTAAGAAGTAACTCTCTGGTCACAAATTAATTGCTGTAGGCTTTATAGCCCCAAACTTTAATATGGAACTTTGAGGAAAAAGTCTCTTGTTGAGATACAACTTGGGTAGTTTTTACATGCATTGGTTTTTTAAAGAGTTCAAGATGAAAGACTATGTCTACATCATTATTCAGCTTCCAGAATATGCTAAAAACACATTTAAATAAAAAGTGGTAAAATACACAAATCAAGCTTTTCTTTATACTGGTACCCACAGGCCTTTGAATCGCTTTAAAAGATTGTGTGTGTAAAATAAACTAAGGTATGAAACTCTTACACTGGGTACTCATTTTCACTAATAAAATATTTTTTTTATTAAATGCTCTAAAATTTTGCTTTCTATTTAAAACTATTCATAGATAAACAATATTCATTTCTACCAAAGTTCATTCCGAAATTCCATATACTTCTCGAATTATTCTGATATCAATTCCAAAAATGACCTACTTTTATTTTACTCGACATTAGCTTGGGCCCCTGGTCATTCACATGTAAACAGACGGTGTTTGAAGTGCAGGGAAGAGTTGCATAGTATTTGCAAAATCTTTCAACATTTTAATTAAGTTGATTTCTTACTCAAGATTGTAAGGTTAAGTCCGTAATAATTCCTTTCGCGAGAAATTAATTTGAAAACGTCTACATCAACAACTGCACAGCCATGTTGATTATGAATGTAAAAGAAGCTATGGTTGAACAAATTTTTCCCGGATTGCATAGTATACCTTTCAATTTGAAAAACAATTAGACTGCTAAAATGTTGTGGTGACTTAGTAAGTTCATATGATCAAATTAAAGAAAATCTTGTAAAGCTTGATTGCAAATGAACAAATATGCATTGAGTATAGAATAAATTCCGGGGAAAATTTATCCCGTCGTTCCCACTTAATAATTAGTGTAGCTCTTCAAAGGCCCAAGCTGATGTCGAGTAAAGAAATTAAGGTCAATTTTGGGATTGATTTCAGAATATCTCGAGAAGTAATGAAGATTGTTTATATATGAATAGATATGGATAGAAAGTAAAATTGTAAAGATTTGATTTGATTGGCGAAAGTAGGTACCCTATCAAAAGAGTTCCATACCTTTATTATTTTTTTTACACCTCAAATTTTTTGTTCTAAGCGATCTAAAGGCCTGTGCTGGTACCTGATTTAACTAATGCAAGAGATTGTACCAGAACTGTGTACTAAGATATGTTAATAAAAGTAATACATGTAAACTTAATAGAACAAAAAATACAAGTAATGAGCATGATGAGTATAATATTATTCATTTAATAGGGGAGTGATGTATACTACCAGAAATTTCTCAGCAAGGACCATGTTAGGATTTTTCCCAAGCATATGTTTTCATTAAACCAGAAATATGGACTTAGAGATATTGTACTAAATGTGCATAAACACTTGAAGCAGGTAACATTTACAAACAATTTATTTCCTTTATTCTATCTTAGGTTAACAAAATCCATAATTTATTACATCTAGGTTATAACTTGATATAGTCTAGTCTACCTATTGTACATACTTTCACAGTGCTTTTTAAAATGACTGACTTTTGCTGCTGTACTTGTGAACAATCAGTGGATTACTAAAGTAGTGAACCTACCCTGATCATACATTTATAATGCTGTTTATGGATTACCGTATGATCCCTATTAACCACCCCTGCCCCTATAAGCGCCCCCCTGGGTCTTTTTCAATTGTCAGGAAATAAGGGCCCCTACAGTGATCAAAATCATCCAGAATCGTATCAAAAGTCCGTCAGTGAAAATGAAACTTTGTTATTAGGTAACTCAAACATAAAATATATTTGAAAGTGGAAGATTTTTAGAACGATCTAATCATGTATTTCTGAAAGTGAAAGTTATACATGTACATACAAATTTTATACAAAATTTGTTCTTGTCTATTCCCTAATTTTGAGGTGGGAAAATGAGTCATATAGCATAATTTGGGTGGATTACTGTAATTTAAAGGAAGGTTAGACAATTTTTAGTGGTTCTCTGTTGTTTGTTCTTTTTTCCAAAAGATTTCTTGAAGTTAAAATATGACATTCAAAATTTTAGCAAGAATATCAAAATAACCGCCCCCTTTCCGCAATTTTCTAAGCGCCCGGGGCGGTTAATAGGGATTATACGGTATATATTATTCTCATTTTTATTGAATATTTGGAAAACCCCTCTTTATAATTTGAAAAATTCTGATTTTAGAACAAGAAAGTAGTTGTAGATGATGAAAATGGTAGCTTTGCAAAAAGATCTGCATACCTCAAGATGATTCAGAAAAAGGTAATAATAAGAATTGAGTATTTATGTAGCACCTGCTTACTTGTTTATCAACAATGAGCAAAATGACTAATTCAAAGTAGCAATTTAAATGAATTTCCAATAAGTATTCACTTTGATACTTGAATGAGTATGACTCAATCGCAGAAAAGATAGCATTCAAGATTCACCAAGCCATGCTAATTTTCAGTTACCGGAGAAGACTGTAGCTCTGGTTAGTGTATTACCAAAATATGGTGAGGCCCAGGTGTTGTGGAACCAGGAAGTCTGTCTGAATGAGGAGGATGCAGTGACAGTGAGCTACACAGAGATTTCCTCCTGGTTCGATCCAACAACCGGCCAAGTGGCTTACAATTCAAGCAAGTACCTTATTTGTTTGTTAATATTTTCATGTCCTAAGCACACACAAATGTATTATACAATAAGCCGATGTAAGATGTTAAATTTTAAGGGTGGTTTTGCTATTCATAACAAATTTTAATATTTTTTTAAACATTTTAATGAATTCATAGTTTATGAGTCAGTAAAATTATTTCTAACAGAAATTCAGAAAATGAAACACAAATATTTCTTGTATACTAACATATGATCATGAAGCTATCTAGAAACAAGCTTTAGCACAATAACAAAGGCCTCTCGACTGTTCAACTGAGCAATTTACACAACTTTTTTCGGGAAGATGTGAATAAGGTGACCATCTCATAATTATAATTTAAAATACATCACATAAAAATAAAATCATTTGATGTCATTTTTCAGCTTGCTGTATAAGGTGGCAACATAAAATTTTGGTCGGACCATTGTAAGCTGTGAAACACTCTCAGATAAAGTCAGTAGGATATTTAACCTCTGCATATTATTATCTCATTACAACCCAATTACTTTTTTTAGATGATGAACCTGATGAGGAGGAGGGATATAAATTATTTCATCAAAAATCACACCTGGAAACATTTTCTGCATACAAGGTATCCAGAAATTTATAAGCCAAACTTAATGACCCTCTAAAACTAAAGAAAAAGGTTTGTGAATGTAGGGAAAACTATCAATTTTATTGTATAAAGACATAAATTTTGAGGTAATCTTTGTAATTTTCACCATTGGGTACAGGACATTTACCCTAGGAAAAATGTTCAAAGACAATGGAGTACTGATGAACAGAAATCACTACATTGTATTGGTAAATTATCTCCCTTATTTCAGTTTGATATCCCAGGTCTGTTCATACAGATGGAGGCAATATATCACAAATCTGATTACTCACTGAATCTGAAGGACGGGGTCAAACAGATCTGTGTCCACTGGAACGAACAGAATCCTGTAGGAAGGGTCATCTTCATTCTATACGGTAGGTAAACTTTTGTTTAGGTTAGCAATAAATTTGAATATGACAATTACAAAGCATGTTGCTAAATTTTTTGATTATCGAAAACAAATACATATGTGTAATTTAATACTTTCTAGCAGTAACATTAAGCAGATCAATAAAAAATATTTCCTGTATAAACTTAGGACAAATTTCCAAGTTTTAAGTCCATTGTATTACTTTTAGGTAACAAGGAACCTATAGAAGAAAGTCTACATATGCTGACAAGGTTAGCGAAACAGGTTAGAACTAAAATTCTTTTCTTTTAAAATATTATGGATTTCTTAAAATTGTTCCTTTGCACATTACATTCTGTTTGAGCTGTCCTTTGCTCTATTTTGGCTATTCTCCTTAATGCTAGTAGTTGAAAATAGTACAAATTGAAATCTTTAACTGTATACATATTTTATGTGTGCGCTTCTTTGAATTGACTTTGCGCATGAAGCAAACAACTTTGAAAAAGTTGAATATTCAATTTAATGAAGAGGAAAAAAAATCAGGTTATTAAAATGAGTTGTAATTGAATTATTTCAAGAGTTCTGAAGTCTCTTCTAACAAAGCAAGGCTTAATAAAATACTATAGTGATCAGACCTGAAAATTGAAACCAGTTATTAATGTAGGAAAGTTTTTATATTGTAGTTGGATTTCCCCATTTATCTGTTCCATGTCATTGATCCAACCGAAGCAGGGACCTTCTGTGAACCCCCTAATCCAGGAATTCTGGCATTCTTACAAAAGAGACACCATTTATTTCTACACAGCACTGTAAGTAAGTCTATGTGTATTATTGAAATGTGTACAACTATTTTTAAACACACCTTAAATTCTGCTTTAAATTTTTAACCTTTTTGCATACGTTTTCTTGATAAAAATTAAAAGTAGATTTGATTTTAATTTTTCTAGAAAACAGTTTATTTATATAGCCACCAGGATCACATGACCTTGGCTAGGGCTGCCGGTGTGAATTGTGTCAAGGTCAGTGTACTTGGAAATAAATATTACAGCTATTTAAAGTGTTAAATAGGTTTACTTAAAAAGTGAACATTATATAAGCACTTTAGATTCACTCTTGAAGTTAACATTCAGCTAATAGCAGAATTATTTCAGATCAGCATTGTAATGGCAAAGAAAACTATTTTAGCTATTAAGCATATTCTGCATTTCCATGTTTTATATTGCATATTTTAGACTTTGATCATATACTTGTATAAATTTAAAGACAATTACCATTAGATGATATTTATGAAAAAAAGGAAAATGATACAAATCTAATGGATTTTAACATTTTAGCCTTGTGTTTTTTCTTTCTAGATAACACAACTTCTACAGAATCCAGCTCTGGTGAGTGACAAAAAATATGCCTAGTAGATATTTACAATACTTGTGGTATAGCACTTCTCCCATATCTTAACGTTATAGTTGAATGATTTTGGTCAAGTTCAGCATGATAATCATTCTAGGTTATTGGTAGTCACGTGATTACTCGGTCCACTGTCCCAGAATACCTCAGAACAATGGAGATTTTACCTACGGACCAGAGAATGCCGGAGAGACCTGATCTTCCCGGTGTTACGGAGGAGGAGAATTTCCAGGACAGCCACATCAAGTGTGAACTGCCGTATGGCAGGCAGGAGTTTATCTTAGCCAAAGATTTCAAAACCATCTTGAGGTAAACCCTCCTCAAAAGTTGCATCATTATCAGATTAAAACAGAAGAATTTATGGATATATATGATATGTGACTTTTGTAAATTTGAAGTTATCAAGAGCTGTACCAGAGCTGTGTATCGAGACTTAAACAACCAGAAAGTGTCTACACACAGGACGAGGAGAAAGACCCAGAATGCAACACTTCACTGAACACCTCACTGAATGAATCCTCCAGAAAACTGCCCTCCTGGATGTTAGGAAAAGAAACGCCCCCAGGGAAAAGGACCGCACACACCAAAGCTATTCTACAGCGGAATGAGAGTTCCTGCTCCACAGAGGGGCAAGGGAGGTAAAGGGGACTAGGTGTGCTGGATGAATAGAATGCGATATTTTATTAAAGTTCAATTAATGCATGATTGAATATATGCAAAGAGTATGCATGTCAGGTCAGATATATAAGATCCACTGAATATGATCTTCCGTCCTTCCGTCTAGCTGTCCTTCCATCACACTTTGCTTTTAGCTCAGTTCAAAGCTCAGTTTCAAAGAAACTGTCCAAGATATTTTCATCTAACTTGATATGCTGATAGATATTGATGAGAGCTATGCAACTGCATCAACATTTTTTGACCTTGACCTTTCCTTTGACATTGACCTCACTTTTCTTAAATTAGTGTTTAGCTCAGTTTTAAACATACCATTCAAGATGGTGTTATCAAACTTCAAATGTTGATACATACTGATGAGAGCTGTTCAACTGCATCACCATTTTTGACCTTCACCTTTCCTTTGACCTTGACCACACTTTTCAAATTAGTGTTTAGCTCAGTTTTAAAGAAACCATCCAATATATTTTATCAAACTTCATATGCTGATAGATACTGATGAGAGCTATTAAACTAAATCAACATTTTTTATCTTTACTTTGACCTTGACCTCACTTTTATCAAATTGTGTTTATGTCAGTTTTTAAAGAAACCATTCATAATATTTTTTCAACTATATATGCTGATACATACTGACGAGAGCTTTTCAACTGCATCAACATTTTTTGACCTTGGCCTTTCCTTTGACCTTGACCTTTCCTTTCTTAAATTAGTGTTTAATTTCACTAATACATACTGATGTAAGCAATTCAACTGTATCAACATTTTTGACCTTGACCTTTCATTTGCCCTCGACCTCACTTTTATCAAATTGTTTTCAATTTTAAAGAAAACATTCATAATATTTTTTCCAACTTCAAATGCTGAAACATACTGATGAGAGCTTTTAAACTGCATCAGCATTTTTTGACATTGGTCTTTCCCTTGACCTTGACTTCACTTTTCTGAAATTAGTATTAGTGTCAAACTTCATATGCTGATACATACTGATGTAAGCTATTCAACTACATATTAACTATTCAAGATATTCTGATCAAATTTCATACAGTAATACAAATTTTCACGTTGCATTTCTAATATACCCTTGGCGGGGCATTCATGTCCTATGGACATATTTCTAGTTATAATTTGTTATTGACATGAGTCAGCATGCACAGTAATAAGACTTCAGCGATTTAAAAAGTCAAGGGGGGAATCATATCATCCTTTGTGTTGTACATGCATGTTTTTTATGCCCCCCTTCGAAGAAGGAAGAGCATATTGCTTTGCTGCTGTCCGTCGGTCTGTCGGTCGGTTGGTCTGTCGGTCCATTTAGCTTCCGTTCATTTTCTTTACAACTGCTGCATATACTGAAATGAAATTTAGTATACAGGTTTATCAGGTAAATATCTAGGTCAAGTTCTGTTTTGGGTACGATCACACCATTTTTGACAGAGTTATGCCCCTTGGACTTAGAAAAATTCCATTTATTTGCAGTTTCCGTTCATTTTCTTTGCAGAGGTTGCACATATTGAAATGAAATTTAGTATACAGATGTTTCAGCTGAATATCTAGGTCGAGTTCTGTTTTGGGTTTGATCGCACCTTTTTTGATAGAGTTATGCCCCTTGGACTTATAAAAATTCCACTTATTTGCCGTTTCCATTCATTTTCTTTGCAGAGGTTGCACATATCCAAATGAAATTTAGTATACGGATGTTTCAGCTGAATATCTAGGACAAGTTCTGTTTTGGGTTCGATCACAACCTTTTTGTCAGAGTTATGCCCCTTTGACTTAGAAAAATTCCAATTATTTGCAGTTTCCGTTCATTTTCTTTGCAGAGGTTGCACATAATGAAATAAAATTTAGTATACAGATTTTTCAGCTGAATATCTAAGTCAAGTTTTGTTTTGGGTACGATTGCACCATTTTAGACAGAGTTATGCACTTTTGGACTTAGGAAAAATCCAATTTGGGGGGAGGGGGGCATAAGTGTTTTACAAACATCTCTTGTTTTTTTTATTCCAGACAAACAGTTTATGTAATGACAGAAGAGGAGCTATTAGAAATTGCTAAAGATGTTTTGAAGCAGGTATATATTGACACTGAACTCATGACATAAAATATAATTTTGGAGTTATTCCATCAAGAAAAAGATGCGTATGCAATAATACGTCTTTTTTTTTCTCATGCATATACGTTTGTTGAGGTATCAAATTCATAATTTGAATTTTAACATTGTAAAGATTTTTTTATCATACATATCAGACTTAATTACAATTTTCTATTTTAAAGTTAAGAGGAAAGTTCCCCAATTGGCCTTAAGAGTGTAACCAAGGAGAAAGTATGTGATATAAAAAGTAACTATAGGATTTCTTTTTACTATTAACAGGCAGGCAGAACAGATGTGTTGAGGGAAGCTGCTGAGAATTCTGTTAATGATGTTTTATCCAAGAAGACTGAAATTAATCAGAAGGAAAAATTAAGAATGTCATCAAATAGTCATAACTCTGGAGGGAAATCAAGAATGTCACGAAACAGTCATAACTCCAGAGGGAAATCAACAGAAGTGGGAGTAATTGATACTGTGGAGGGGGCAGACAGTGATCAGCAGGGAACAGGCAGACAGACGGCCAACAGGAAGTGTGCTGTACTGAACGATCTAATGGCAGAGACAGGAGTCAGGAAAGCAAGTCCCCGGAAAGCCAGGAAAAGGTCAACAGGAGAAACATCTCTATCTCAAATGTTACTTTACTATAGGTTTTATAAATTGTTTAACCTTGATATGTCTTTTTCCTTAACTTGTAGATTTCAGCGGAAGAATGAAGAAGCTCAAATTTTACCTGATGCGAGTGAAGACAGAATCGCTGCACAAAAAGTTCTGGATTTTACAGATGAGAAGTTATTACAACCCAAATCAGTGGAACTAAAAATTGGTGATTCAACTGGATTTGAATCCATACATTCTTTTAAAACTGACAAAGAGTCGACAGAAACAAAGTCTTACAAGAAGAGTGGTTCTTACGGTGCTTTTCCAGATTCACAGGAACCAGGTCCATCTCTGGAGTTTACAAGGACTCACTTGAAATCAAATCAAGATCAGGCTAAAGCCTCAAACACAGCACACAGAGAGACTGTAAATCGAGCTAAAAACACTAACACAACAAGTACAGAGGCTGTAAAACATAAACACTCTAACACAGCACGAACAGAGACCGTAAAATCACAAGTCCGAGGAAAACGGGGGACTGAATCAAATGACAGAGATACTGACAGAGGTTCACCTAAACTTAAAAAAACTGAGCCCCCTAATAAACCGGACTTATCTATTTTGGATGAAATCTTTTTCTGAATAAAAAGTAAATTTGACATGATTCTTGAATTTGGTCTTTTTGAGATAATGAGATTTGACTGTTCCAAATACTAGTAATTTACCTGAAAAAGATGTTTCTTAATTATGAACTTTTGGTGAAATGACATGTAAAGTGTCGATAAAATTAGAATTTATCAATAACGAGTGCAAAATAGCATTAAGTCATTTTGCTCAACAAACATTTTGTATTCTTTTGGGAAGATAATTTGGAATGTAAGAAATGGTTGGGAAATCATTTGGTGCTTTTTAGCTCTACTGGTAAGAGACCAGAAGAGCTTATGCGATAGTAATGTGTTCGTTTCCCATCCGTCTAGCTGTCTGTCCGTCTCTAAACAATTTTTCAAAATGCTACTTTTCCTACAGTTTTGGTCTGATTTTAATATAACTTGGCACACAAGTAGACTACACTAAGATACATAATTTAGTGCATCAGTTTTTTTATTTCGATGAACGGCGTTGCCATGGTTACTGAAAATAGAAATTTCCGTGAAATTCCTTTAAAACTCTACTCCTCCTACAATTTTGGTCTGATTTCAATATAACTTGGCACACAAGTAGACTACACTAATTTCTATTTTAGTAACCATTTCAACACTGTTCATCAAAATAAAAAACTGATGCACTATATTATGTATCTGTCTACTAGTGTGCCAAGTTATACTGAAATCAGACCAAAACTGTAGAAGGAGTAGTGTTTTAAAAGGATTTCACAGAAACCAATTTTAGTAACATGGCAACATCGTTCATCGGAATCAAAAACCAATGCAGTAAATTATATATCTTCCTGTGAAATTCCTTGAAAACGCAACTCCTCCTAGCAGTTTTGGTGTGATTTCAATGAAACTTGGCACACAAGTAGACTACACTAAGATACATAATTCTATTTATTGCTGCGTGTTGCAAAGTTTCAAATCCGAGTGCTTCTTTTCCTTTGTTATACGGACAGACCAGTAGAGCTACAGTCTCATCAGAGACTTCTGGTTGTACGTTCTTTTAGGGCGTTTGTTTCAGAATCTACCTTTGGGAACGCCTCGACACTTGCATCAAATCAAACTAAGGAGATAACATTTCATGATTTCTTTGAAAAAATGTTCTGCTAATTAAATCCGTTGATAGTTACTTTTTATTCCCTATTAAAGATTGTATGTGGGGGCATAAATGTATGAAAAATAATTGTATCTCTTCTATTTTGTGTAATACTTGAATAAAGCTCCTTGATATTGACACACATTTATTAAATCTGTAAAAGTTCGCGCTATAGAACGCGCGTTGTTCACATTGTTCAGATAAATCTGATGGACTGCTGGTGGGAATCCGTTGTAGAAGTGAAAATTGACATAGTTTACCGATTTTACAATGACAACCCTCATCATTTATTTTAACAGTGCATTTTTTTAGCTTTTATCTTTTGAAACCCGGTTCTATGCCTTTGGGGAAATATAAAAAAGTATTAAAATGCTTGGTGAAAAAACGATATAAGGAGGAAATCGTAGCAAAAAGGGTGTTAGACCTTTGAGAATCTTGTTAACTCATGTCAATCTAGCAGATAAGCTGTTTATTGAAGTCTCGTTGATTATAAGGATTGAAAGTTCACATTTGAGAATCACATTTTGCAAGCCTGAAACGGTCATCTGGCTCTGACCTATATTTTCCAGATTAGTGTATATAAGCCCTGCTTTAATCAAACTAGCATCTTTTTGTGTCCCTTTCTATTCCGAATAGAATGGACACGAAACCCGTGTCTTGCGACGATGATCAAACTAGCATAAATGAGATTATTCTTGGGGTTCGAACTAGAGCAGTAAAAATATTTTAATAGAGACCAACACACTATCCGTTAAAGCTAACATTATGCAACCTCTGTCATATTGCGACTATTAAATCATATTTGTGAGGTGACTCTGGACTAAGTTTTCTCGGAAAAAATGCGGTGTCACAAAAGTAAACTTTGGGTATACACTGTAGTTTGTGTCTGTTCCATATTTTTAGGCCACCTGAGTAAACTCAGGTGACCTATTGCTATCCGTTTTCGTCCGTCGTCGTTTGTCGTTCGTCGTTTGTCGTGCGTCGTTCCTCGTGTGTTTGAACATTTTCAGCTTCTTCTCTGCAACCACTCAACCAATTTCCACCAAATTTTATATAAAGCATCTATGGGTGAAGGGGAACAAAAATTGTGAATTTCATGGTCCCTGCCCCCCCCCCCCCGGGCGGGCTTGAGGGGTGGGGTCAAACCACTAAAATTAGTGTACTCTTTAAAAAATCTTCTTTACTCCTGGACATCAAGCAGTGAAACTGTTAGCATGAATGTAATGACCATTGAGTCCTCTACGGAAATTGTGAAATTCATGGCCCCAGGGTCAGGGGTTCTAGTGCTAGGGTGGGGCTCTATTGATTATATAGTGAAAATGCATTATTTCTTTTAAAATCTTCTCTGCTCCTGTGTATTAAATAAACTGACGGAGTACATATTTATGATGAGGAAGAATGCCTTTTCCAAAATTGTGAATTTCATGGCCCCAGGGTCAGGGGTTCTAGTGTTAGGGCACGGCTCTATTGATTATATAGAGAAAATGCAGAATTCGTTTGAAAATCTTCTTCTCTGCTGCTGGATATTCAACGAATTAACTTAGTATAAAGTTATGATGAGCAAGAATGCTTCTTCCGAAATTGTGAATTTTATGGCCCCAGGGTCAGGGGTTCTGGTGTTAGGGTGGGACTCTATTGATTATATAGTGAAAATACATTAATTCTTTGAAAATCTTTTTCTCTGCTGCTGAGTATTAAATAAACTAGCTAAGTGTATAGTTATGATGAGTGTAATGTTGCTAGTAAGAACAACACATGATTTCGCTTTGGATGCAAATCTATTACTAATTCATACATAGATAAACAGAGATACAAAATAGCAGAGTTAATATGATATCCTGGGAAAGTATAAACATTTGACCAGTGAGGCGATGGAGTTAAAGATTAAAGCAATTAATGTCTAAAGCATTCAGAGTTCAGCATTAGCAAATATAAACAAACTGCTCGGTTCTGTTTATCATAAACGTTTGCACTTAAACATTACATCCCTCCTTTTGTTTGAAATAGAATTAAATCCCAATGAATGAAAATAGGAATCAAAATAAAGATAAAGATACACAGACACAACACTTATTGTCTAAGTCTAAGTAGATATAAACAGTTACGGCTGGTATTTCCATTAATACACTGTTCTGGTCACTAATTCACTAAGTCCACGATTCACACGCGTATCGATATTTATTATAGTCTACATTTCTTCAATAAGTCTTTTAGGTGCGCGGATTTCTCTCTTAGGACGGATCGGTAACTCACTCGTGGAGTTATCTGTCTTCACAGGTATTTCGTCAACTTCGAGTTCCTCATCCTGATCTGCCTTTTCTTCCAACTTTTTGAAGTGCGACGCGTTTCTTGTAATTGTCTTCTCATCATTCCCGGCTGTGACCATGGTACCTTTAGTCTTTAAAATTTCAAGTGGTTTTGGTTCATACGGGGTTGACAGTTTATTTGATTTTGGTTGTTTTACCAAAACGTTGTCTCCTACTTCTAAATCTATTTCCTTTGCCCGAGAATAGTGATCAGCATGTTGTTTCATTTTTAATTTAGCTTTAATGTCATTTTCTTTCATTTCCGTGTGGATTTCGTATTTTCCTCCTTTGTTTTCGTTAAGAACGTCAACATCGATCTTGGTCCTGATTTTCCGGCTGAATAGAGCTTCAAATGGCGATATTTTTGTGGTACAATGTGGTGTAGCCCTGTAGTTCCTTAGAAATGTAAAAATTTCTTGTTTCCAACTTTTATTTTCCACATTAGCTGCTTTGATTGTTTTCTCAATTGTTCTCATGAATCTTTCGGATTCTGCATTTGCTTTAGGCCATAAAGGGGTAATCTTTCTGTGAGAAAATCCTAAGTATTCCGAATACTGGCGAAATTCTGTTCCATTAAACGGAGGTCCGTTGTCAGTTTTCAGAACTTTAGGTATTCCAAATTCCGCAAATATTTTGTCTAACTTAGGAATAACAGCTTTTGCTGACGTAGACTTAAGAAAATCCACAATCGGATATCTGGAGTACTCATCCATAACAACCATGAGATAATCTCCCGAGGGAAATGGTCCACAAAAATCCATTGACAATTCAGTCCAGGGTCCACTTGGTAAAGGTGACATCTTCAACGGCTCGAGATGTTTTGTTTCTATCGTAACTTGGCAAGGTAAACAGTTCTTTAGTGTCGACTCAACTTGTTTATCAATGCCCGGAAACCAAACTTTTTCCCTTAGCAACGACTTCGTTTTTACGATACCTTGATGTCCTTCGTGTGCTAAACTTATGACGTGTTTTCTGAGTGAGTGTGGAACAAACAGTTTGTCCTTTCGGAGAACTATCCCGGTATCCGAAACAGTCAATTCATCCTTCAGCTTATAGACAGATTGCCAGTGTGGTCTTGTTGATTTCTTGAAAACAGTCCATGATCCACTCCTCACTGCATCTCGAATATCTCGTATCAGTACATCGTTGTCTGAAGCTTTCTGAATTTCATCCAGAGTCATTGATTTCGGGATGTTTGTCTGGACTACAAAATTGATGCAATTTTCAACAGAGAATGATTTATCATTTTCTTGACGAATTGGGTGACGTGAGATATAGTCACTTGGGTTGAACTTTCCAGGTTTGTACTTTATGTGGAAATCATACGGCTGTAGTCTCAATGCCCATCTCTCAATTCTGGCAGGAGGTTTTGATGCAGGGTTTCCAAATATTAATTCCAATGGTTTATGATCTGTCACAAGTTCAAATGTGTTTCCAAGAAGATAAAGGTGAAAATGTTCGCAACTCCAGACAATTGCAAGGCCTTCTCGTTCTGTCTGAGAGTATCGTTGTTCCACTGGAGAAAGCGTTTTACTTCCATAGGAAATAACTTTCCGGTCGCCATTTCCATCAATTTGAGTAAGGATAGCTCCTAGTCCGACGGGACTTGCGTCGACAATGACTTCTGTGCGCCTTGAAGGGTCAAAATAGGACATAACTGCACTACTAGTCAATGCGTCCTTGATATTCTGTATTGCCTGTTCATGCTTCTTTTCCCATGTCCATCGTTGATTCTTTTTGGTCAGTTCACGTAGAGGTTGTGATATTGTGGCGAAGTCCTTGATGAATCGTGCACAGTAATTAGCCATGCCAAGGAAACTGCGCATTTCAGATGCATTTTTGGGATTTTCTGCATGTTTGATTGCCTCAACTTTCTTGGGGTCAGCTGATATTCCATTTTCAGAGAAAATAAATCCAAAGAATTCAAGCTTTCTTTTGTTAAACTCACACTTATCTTTGTTGAGCGTTAGATTTCGTTCCCGCAGTCGAGTTAAAAGCAACTGTAACGAATTGTCGTGTTCCTCCTGGGACTTGCCATACACAATAATATCATCACTTATATTGCGTGTTCCAGGTATTCCTTCAATAGTTTGTTGGATGACCGCCTGAAAAACTTCAGCTGCCGAATTTACTCCGAAAATAAGTCTTTTGTAGCGAAACAGTCCAACATGTGATGAAAATGTTGTGATATATCTCGATTCTGGTGCTAACTCAAGTTGGTGATAGCCTTTGTTTAGGTCAAGTTTAGAGAATATTTTAGCTCCATTCAAATCAGTGACAAGTTCATCGATTGTAGGCATGACATGGCGTTCTCTCAGTATGGCTTTGTTAGCTCTTCTCATGTCAATACAAACTCTCACTTGGTCAGGATTTTTAGGTTTTGGAGCTACTAAAATTGGTGACACCCACGGAGTCGGTCCATCAACTTTTTCTATGATGTCCATTTCTTCCAGTTTCTTTAGCTCTTGTTCTAATTTCTTTCGTCGGTGAAACGGAATTCTGCGATGTGGTTGCGCAACAGGCTTCACTGTTTCGTCAATGTGAAGTTTCACCTGAAAGTCTTTCAGCTTTCCTATCCCCTCAAATCGATCAGCAAATCTCATTAGTATACTGGATTGGTCAGTACGTTCATTTTGGTCTACAGCATTTATCGTAATCGAAATGAGTCCAAGCTTTTGTGCGTCAGCGCAGCTAAGTAAACATTCACTTGCACTTTTCACCACAAGAATTTCAGTGTCGATAATCCTGAGCTTAGATTCTATTTCAGCTCGAAATTTACCTCTTATTGGTAACGCGGCTTTCGTTCCGTAAGCATGAACTTTAGCATTTGATTTTGACAATTTAATTGGTTTCTTGGACTTACTCTTTCAAACGTCGACTCATCCATGACAGTAACACTTGCTCCGGAATCCACCAGCATGTCAACTTTAATCCCATTTATTCTGACATTTGCGATTGGCAAAGATTTTGTTGCATTAAGTTGTAATCCAAAAGCATATTCTTCATCACTACTGTCATTATCCAAATTGTTTATACCAGGTTTCTTTGATTTGGATGTGCGGTTGAAATTTCTTGTATCCTGTTTCTGGCCAGACCTACACTGCTTTGCAAAATGTCCGATTTTCTTGCATTTGTTGCACGCTTTGTCTTTTGCTGGGCAAGGTCTATCTTTATGTGGCCATTCCTTTCCACAATTGCGACACTTACTTGTTGGTTCTCTTTGTTTCCATTGCTTAGACGAATTCACTTTCCTGTTTGCAGCATTTAGATGTACGTCTTGACTCTTATGGTCTTCCATACCGGAGGCTTGGAGTTGTGAGACTTCCATAGCTCTCGCTGAATCTAGGATTTGTTGGAGCGTTAAGTCAGGTTCACGCAACGCTTTGCGTCTCAGACGACTTGACTCACATCCTTGAATAACTTGTGACTTTATTTCCCTATCGACATCTTCGAACTCACAGTTTTCTGCCAATTGTCGCAGTCTCGTATGATAGGAATCCATTATTTCACCTGATTGTTGTTTAGCTTGCCTAAACTTGTATATTTCGAATTCAAGGTTTTTCTTTGGGTTGAAGTGATCCGTCAGTTTTGTCTTAGCTGCATCATAGTCATTTGGTCCACCGGTGTCCGCAAGAGTGTCAAAGATGTTGTAAACTTCGTCTCCACCATAGTGTAAGAGCATTGCCCTTTTGCGATCATTCCTTGTGATTCCCATAGCCAGGACGAAATTTTCAAAACGCTGGATCCATTTTTTCCAGCGCTGTCCTATTGAACTTTGATCTGAGACATCAAACTTCGGAAATGGAGGAAATCCAGTAGCCATTATTGATATTTCTCAGTCAAATTTAATAACCGCTCAAACACTATGTAAAATTATATATCCTCGTCGCCAATGTAATGTTGCTAGTAAGAACAACACATGATTTCGCTTTGGATGCAAATCTATTACTAATTCATACATAGATAAACAGAGATACAAAATAGCAGAGTTAATATGATATCCTGGGAAAGTATAAACATTTGACCAGTGAGGCGATGGAGTTAAAGATTAAAGCAATTAATGTCTAAAGCATTCAGAGTTCAGCATTAGCAAATATAAACAAACTGCTCGGTTCTGTTTATCATAAACGTTTGCACTTAAACATTACGATGAGCAAGAATGTCTCTTTCAAAATTGTGAATTTTAATGGCCTCAGGGTCAGGGGTTCTGGTCTTAGGGTGGGGTTTTATTGATTATATAGTGAAAATACATTATTTCTTTAAAAATCTTCTTCTCTGTTCCTGGGTATTAAATAAACTAATGAAGTACATAGTTATGATGAGGAAGAATGCCTTTGAGAATTTTATGATCCCTGGATCAAGAGTTCTGTTGTTAGGGCGGGGTCTATTGGTTTAATAGAGAAAATGCAGAAATTGTTTGAAAATCTTCTTCCCTGCTCCTGGGTATTAAGCAGATGAACTACCTATATAGCTATGTTGCAACCACTATTGAAATAACGACCACTATTGAAATAATTATATCAATAGTGGTTGAGAGTGCATTTCAATAGCAAACATAGTTAGTAACTACTATTGAAATATGACCACTATTGAAATAATTATATCAATAATGGTTGAGAGTGCATTTCAATAACAAACATAGGTAATTACCAGTATTGAAATACGACCACTATTGAAATAATTATTTCAATAGTGGGTGAGAGTGCATTTCATTATAATAACCATAGGTTTCAACCACTATTGAAATACGAGCACT
Source organism: Saccostrea cuccullata (assembly GCF_032062105.1). Taxonomy (NCBI): domain Eukaryota; kingdom Metazoa; phylum Mollusca; class Bivalvia; order Ostreida; family Ostreidae; genus Saccostrea; species Saccostrea cuccullata. Next base: position 20,491 of record NW_026925164.1, read on the forward strand.
GCTGAGATAATTATTTAATAGTGGGTGAGAGTGCATTTCAATATGGTAAGCATAGGTTTCAACCACTACTGAAATATACTACCAGCATTGAAAAAAAAAGTCTCACTGCGTCAGCAACTTTTGCAATAATTATTTCAATATGTATTGGATTCATTGTTCAATGCACTATTGAAATAAATAATTTAATCCATATTTAAATTTTTATTTCAAAAGTGAACATTATTTCAATAATGCTTGCAACCTATGTTTGTTATTGAAAGGAATCTCACCCACTATTGAAATGATTATTTCAATAGTGGTCGTATTTCATTAGTGGTTACTATCTATGTTTGTTATTGAAATGCAATCTCACCCACTATTGAAATAATTATTTCAATAGTGGTCGTTTTTCAATAGTGGTTATTACCTATGTTTGTTATTGGAATGCACTCTCAACCACTATTGAAATAATTATTTCAATAGTGGTCGTATTTCAATAATGGTTATTACCTATGTTTGTTATTGAAATGCACTCTCAACCACTACTGATATAATTATTTCAATAGTGGTCATATTTCAATAGTGGTTACTAACTATGTTTGCTATTGAAATGCACTCTCAACCACTATTGATATAATTATTTCAATAGTGGTCGTTATTTCAATAGTGGTTGCAACATAGCTATGATGAGCAAGGGCCATTCTTCCTGAATTGTGATTTTCAACGCCCCTGGGTCAGGGGTACCATAGAGGGCGGGGGGGGGGGGCTCTACTTATATACTGAAAATGAATTAATTGATTGAAATCAGGGATGGGGTAATGGTAATGTGTAATGGTAATTGACTGTAATTGATTACAAATTTCGATGTAATTGAAAGTAATGTGTAATTGACCAAATTTTCAATTTCAAGTAATGGTAATTTAATTAATTACTTTCCAAAAAGGCATGTAATTCACAATTACTTTTCAATTACATTCAATTACAATGATTTTTTTTTTTTTAAATGAAAAATAGTTTAATATTAAAAGTTTTTGAAAAGAACTTTCTTTTTTAAGTAATTTGCTGTTTAAATATAATGACCCTTTTAATTTGAAAAAAACCTTTTAAATCAAATTAATCTTTATAAAGTTAACAAATAAAATTTGTATTTTGATTTTTTAATTAATTAATCTGTATAAAAATAAAAAGTCCAATGGCTTCTAATCCTTTTGTTTGCCATATCTTTAACTTGTGTTAGAAGTTATTAACAGGTGCTAATTAGTGCCCTGGGGTCATGTACATATTCCTAAATAAACATTTTTCACACATTTTGACTTCGTCTGTAGGTGTTTTTATACTCTTTGACTTTACAAGTAAATTGTAGTTTGTCACAGAATAAGTCAAATACCCACATTTTGAGATAAACTTATGATGCTGAGATAAGGAAATATTAAGGCAAAAAGCATCAATTGTATGTTAAACATAAACTTATGTGAAAGCTTAAAAATGATTCCAAATTTTTAACACATGGTAAAACCATGAGTAAACTTTCTACGTTGTACTAGTCAGTATCTACATGTATGCATTTTTCTCACAAATACTCCTGACCAGTGGAAAGAATCTTCAGCATGGCAGGAAAATCTTCAAATCTAATAGATATTAGGTTAGGGGACACAGTATTTGGAAAATGTATGAAGATTTTTATAATATTATTGTAAAAAATGTAAAATAATGTTATAAACGTAAAAGAATTTAAATGACTACCGGTATTTACTTTAAAATTTATACGTGTATTCTTGAATGTAATTTGTAATTTAATTAATTACATGTGCAAAGTAATTGTGATTTAATTAATTACATTTCAAAATCCATGTAATGGTAATGGTAATTTAATTGAAGGTTTTGGGAAAGTAATTGTAATTTAATTAATTACTTTCCTATATAATTGGCCCCCCATCCCTGATTGAAATCTTATCCTTTCTATTAATCAAACATTTTTGATAAGCAAAGGTGCCTTTTCCAAAATTGGTGTGGACCAAGGGTCAGGGGTTCATGTGTGGTAGTGGCACTACTGATTATTGCTGAATATTACTGATTAGTCGAAATGCATTTTTAGATCACCTGAGTATACTCAGGTGACCTATTGCTATCCGTTTTCGTCCGTATAGTTGTGCGTCGTTCGTCGTGCATTAACATTTAAACATTTTCAGCTTCTTCTCTGAAACCGCTGAACCAATTTCAACTAATTTTGGCATATAGCATCTATGGGTGAAGGGAAACAAAAATTGTGAATTTCATTGTCCCTTGGGAGTGGGGCCAAAATCACTAGAATTAGTGTAATCTTTAAAAAACCTTCTACTTTACACCTGGACATTAAGCAGTCAAACTGTTGGTATGATTGTAATCAGCATTGAGTCCTCTATCAAAATTGTGAAATTCATGGCCCTAGGGTCAGGGGTTCCAGTGTTAGGGCGGGGCTCTATTGATTATATAGTGAAAATGTATTAATTCTTTGAAAATCTTCTTCTCTGCTCCTAAGCATTATATAACCTAACTAAGTACATAGTTATGATGAGCAAGAGTGCCTCTACCAAAATTGTGAAATTCATGGCCCCAGGGTCAGGGGTTCCAGTGTTAGGGCGGGGCTCTATTGATTATATAGTGAAAATGTATTAATTCTTTGAAAATCTTCTTCTTTGCTCCTAAGCATTATATAACCTAACTAAGTACATAGTTATGATGAGCAAGAGTGCCTCTACCAAAATTGTGAAATTCATGGCCCCAGGGTCAGGGGTTCCAGTGTTAGGGTGGGGCTCTATTGATTATATAGTGAAAATGTATTAATTCTTTGAAAATCTTCTTCTCTGCTCCTAAGTATTATATAGCCTAACTAAGTACATATACTCACCGTCAATAGAAACGCAACACCCTAATTTAGGGGGTGAAAATTATGTACGGGATATACCTATGTACCAGAAAAGTTAGGACATCTTTTACTTTGCCAAATCAGTTATTTAACTGTTGAATGATTTTTATTCCATTACCAGAAGTTGATTTTTAGCCCTCTGAACAGAAATCAAACATTAGCATTTTAAATAAAGTTATTGACTATATTTTGAGTTTTCAAGATTTTGTTCCTGTTAATCATAAGTCTTGAACTAAAAATACGGAAAAAAATATCCTTCTTTCTTTTCCGAATGTAATGCCTGTATTTCCTCAAACTAACTGAAAGCACGCATTTTCATTGCTAATGTTGGAAATTCTCAAAATAAAGAAAAGGGACACTGGGTGAAAAAAGTGGTTTCCCATCATGGGAAACTTTATGGAAACCACAAGGAAACCTCAAGTTTACATCATGTTTCCCAGTGGTTTCCGCAGCGGATGCCAGGTTATTCCGCCAAGTTTCCGTGACACGGAAACCCCCTATGCTCCAATTCCATAAGGTATCCCGAACCACGGAAACCTCTGTAAACCTGAAGTTTCCCAAAACATCCATGTAGTTTCCCGTAATGGGAAACCTAAAGATTCCACTGGTTTCCAGAATCAGGAAACTTGATGGAATCGGAGCGTAGGGGGTTTCCGTGGAATGGAAACTTGGTGGAATCTTTAGGTTTCCTTTTACGGGAAACTACATGGAAGCTCGGGAAACCTCACCATTCCTATAGTTTCCGTGACTCAGGAAACCATATGGAATCGGAGCGTAGTGGTTTCCGTGGGATGGAAACTTGGTGGAATCTTAAGGTTTCCTTTTTAAGGAAACTACATGGAAGCTTGGGAAACCTCATGATTCCTAAAGTTTCCGTGACTCAGGAAACCACAGGGAATCGGAGTGTAGTGGTTTCCGTGGAATGGAAACTTGATGGAATCTTAAGGTTTCCTATTATGGGAAACTACATGGAACCTCGTGAAACCTTACGTTTCCTAAAGTTTCCTTGACTCAGGAAACTATATGGAACTTGTGTAGCAGTTTCTGTGTGGCGGAAACTTGGTGGAATTATCTGGAGTCCCATTCCTGGTTGAAGTTACTGGGAAACTTCAAGATTCCCCAACTTTTCTTAAGGAAGTGATGTGAAATTATGTGTATTCTTTCAAAAATCTATCAAAAAAATTATTAAATGTAAGAGAAAAAAAGCATTACCATTTTATATGTTTAATAATTCATTTGATGTACAAAAACTGTAACAGTATTTTTCAATGATATCAAAATACTAAATAAATTCATATATCTTAGATAAACAATGGAACAGTCTTTCACATTTAAGTCCATTCATAAGCGTCATTAAGTACTTCTTTCAACATCAGTTCCTGGTATTTCGTTCACATCAACTATGATCTGCAATATTCATACAAAATTATCATATGATGTGTCAGAATTATAATGCTTGAATATAACTTAGAAATCTGAAAGATCAGTCAATGTTCTTTAATATACCAATATCAATAATTACTTTCCATGACCATGATACATATGATTTCAGCATTTAATGTGTCTCTTTAAAATTTAATGCTTTATGATAAGGAAAATTTTTTTTTACATAATATAAATAATGTTTTCAGCCTAATTATGTCATTGAGAATATATTACAATTTCATAGAACCCTGCTTTAAGTTGAATTAGTTTGAGAGAAAATATGCTCTTTATAATAACAAAAATATTAACAGAGAGAGAATTTTTTTTAATTTTTGATATTTGACTAAAAAATTGGTTGGAGATCATTGCAGACCCTCCACACCAATTGCATAAAAGCTAGATTACACCAAGGGAGAAATATACTCTGGACTACGACTTTGAATAAAGATATACAGTACATTTTGATACTGACCTTTCAGCTAGAAAATTAGTACAAGGTCACTCTTCATCCTCTATCCACAGGCTCTCTGTAGTTTAAGTTTGAGAGAGAAATATGCTCAGAACAAGTGATATCAGATGGCGTGATGGGTAGACACACTGTCTAAGGGCATCCACAGAACAGGTCTCTAAAAACAATGCAATATATATGTATTACAGTATGGATATACA
>NW_026925165.1:0-25137 GCF_032062105.1 Saccostrea cuccullata
TTCTTTCTTAATGCCTAGGTCACATTTCCCGGCCGGTAGCCGTAGACCGGTGGTAATCCGTGGTGTTAGCGATGTCCCAACATCGGTCCACATCAGCCTACTAGTCCTAAAAGTATCAGTCACATTATCCAGCGATGTGCATACGATGGGCAACCAATGCTTTTTATGATAAAAATGGCGTGGTTGCCGGCTGGACTTACAAAGGCCCAGCGATGCATTGCTCATCAAAAAACGATGTTCCAGGATAATCGGCCGATGTATATTCCATCGGTCATACATTGGTGAACATTGTTCGTACATCGGGCGACTACGGGCCAATGTTTGGTCGAAAATCGACCGGTGATCGGCAGTTATCTGTTGAACACCACTCAAACCCCCCCGATGACCTCTGATTCAACGGATATTGGACGATGCTCGGCCATACATCGGCCGATCCTTGAAAGATGTGTTAATGATGGGTTACCGATGAGGAGTGATGTGAGGCATCGTTGGAGACATCGCTGAATTTTAACTATGAATTATTTCCTACCGATGACCCCACCGATTCGCAAAATTGCCTCAGTCACCGTCCGATCACTAGTGGTGCCCGGCCGGCAACCATGCCATTTTCATCAAAAAACGCATCAGTTTCTCATCGTATACTCCATCGCTGGATAATGTGACTGATACTTTACCGGATGTGATGCCTATATTTCCTCAAAATGACTGATTTTAATTGCTAATGCTGGAAATTCTCAAAATAAAGAAAAAAAAAGAGCTGCAGATACAAATGTACACTATACAACGACTCATCAGGCTCATGTGTTTCAATAGCATAAATGACAGTTTCTTGACCGGAAGTCAAAAAGTTGCTACACTACGCCAGGTTAGAGAAAATTCGACCCCAATATCTGAAAAGCATGTACATGTATTTAAAAATGCCCAAAAATATTAATTTCGCTCAGATTAAGACATTAATAAACTTAATGCATGGCAGAAATCGGGCTGCATTTGTTGTATATGGCGGACTAGAATGTTTTAATTAAATGGTCGGAAGGGGGGATGTTGTAAGATTTACCGGGTATTTGTTTCTTTCTAAGGTCTAAAAATAACATTTAATGTTTAAATGGAGCATTAATTTTTTGTAAATTTACTTTTTACCTAAATATATTCATTTTTTATGTTATCGTTAAAATTTAGAAGGTAACACATAACTCTTAAAACATCCCCCCTTCTTGCTATCAGTTATTTTGATGAAATATAGGCATCACATCCGGTCAAGAAAGAAGGATTTTTCCCGGCCTTTTAGTACAATGCTTATAATTGACAGTTTCAAAACCTTGGAAACCCAAAATATTGTTAAAATTTTATTTAAAATGGAAAATTTTGAATTCTGTTAAGAGGGCTGAAAAGCAACTTCCGGTAATGGAAAGAAATTCATTCAACCGTAAAATAACTGAATTTGCAAAGTAAAAGATGTCCTAACTTTTAACCCTAAAATTAGGGTGTTGCGTTTCCATTGACGGTGAGTATATTTTCATGTACAAGAATGTTGAGGATTTTTAAATAAACTCAAGCAATTTCTTTTTCAAAGGTCTTTAAGAGTGAGCATCATTTTTTTTTTACCACCGAGGTACTTAACACACTTTGAAAAACATGTAGAAAACAACAATCATGGGCTTAGATTTTAATAACAGTATTCTTTCTATAGAAGCTTCAACTAATTGGTCTGCCGTAATGAGAAGGAGTAGAGAAGGTATTACGGTACAAAGTTTTACCCCTAGGACATATTTGGTCGATTTTGAATATGTCTTATTGTTGAACCGAGTTTCATACAGTAAAATTCGGTTATAACGAAGTCACTGGGACCTGTGAAATTACCTCCCTCTATCGGATTACGTTATTCGTTATATCCGTATAAGAAATTCACTTAATTTATATAGCTGGGGATTCAAGAAAAATTCGCTATATCCGTGATTTCGTTATATCCTTGCTTGAACTAAACGAGTATTACTGTATTTATAACAACCTCAAAACATAACCACGAGTAACAATGTTTGTACCTTTATGTGGAATTAGCATGGAATATAGTTAAATTTACTTTTATTTGGGATTTACAATGTATCAGTATCGGCGAACCCATTCCATCCGGCCATCAATTAAATAACAAAGCACGCTCATACTAAACAGAGACAGAACAAAATAAAAAGGATTAACAAATAAATTATAAAGAAATCAAATTACAAAAGCTTCTGGGCGACTCGTGATAGTTTTGGTGACGTGTGTCTAAATGAATTTTTAAGAAGATAAAAGATAAAGTGTTAATAAATATAAACAGAAGTCAATTAAGGAATGAAGTTTTCATCTCTGACTGTCCCATTGGTTGTTATTACTTTATAAAATTTCTCATAAATTAATAAAGTATTTGCAAGTATATTGACCAAAGTGTTGACCAGTTGTTCAAGGTATTTCAATATGGTCGACATCAACGCAGGTTAAATAGATATAATTTTATATAATTTTTTTTTAAGTCACGCACTTTGAAGAATTAAATTCAATTCATAAAGTGCGTTGCAACTTTGCATGCAATAGAAAAGTGGACAAAAATAAAGAGTAGGCATGCCATATACTGATATGACTTGCTTTTTGATTTTTTGTTTATCGGTCTTGTGTTAATAAATAGTTTAGATAAACAACACATGGACTTAAAAAAGCAGACCATTTCCTTTTCTATCGTGTTCAATACCAAAGAAAAGTGACGTAAGGGGACTATTTAACCCTTTGTGTCTATTGAACATGCACACAAATCAATGTTTGCTCAATGTGTGCATTCAATGCAATCAAATACCGTTATGATTTGACTTTAAAGTTTTCTCTTTTGGATCACTATATTTCTTTACTAAATAAGTTTAAAACATTTAGTAATGTAATTATACAATTAATCTCTATTCGGTTAAATTTCACAACCAGGAAGTTTAATTGATTGGTCAACATTAACATGATTAATGATCGGATTAATATGTATATACGACTGTTTTACTTGTTAAATGATTTATACCTCCGCATATCACAAATAAAAAAGTGAGCGAAATATATGCTATCATATTAGAAGAAATTAAAAAAAAGAAAGATCTCAGTCCATTTCCAACATCCTTTCTTTCTTCAAACATACATGTAGTCCAAGAAATAGTTTTAAGAGTTTATACAATTTTATTTACTTTCGCTGGGTTATGACATTGCAATTTTAAATCGAGACATAATTTGATTTTTTTTTACACGTAAATTGTATAGTCATGATCTTTTTTTTTTATTTGAAGATTGTCCGTTCATATGTGTATACATGAATGAATATATTATCATTTCTGTGACATATATAAATGTATGTAATTTCAAATGAAAAAAATTTAAATATTTTAAAACTTACCTTGTTGACTTTTGAAACAGCACGAAATACAAATAAACACAATAACGGTAAGCGAATGAAAACTTTTTGAACATATATTCATTCCGAGTTTGTTGGAAAAAATTAGGTTGTGATAAAATCCAAATCTTTATCGAATCTCATTTAACAGTTTCAATTGCCGGTTATCAAGTATATTTGACATACGTTGCCAGAACCTACACTTTTGGACGTAAAAAAATTTTTTAAGACGATCTAGACAAATAAAAAAAACTTCATAAACTGTTTTACTACTACCGGGTTCAATTTAAATTCCCCTATTTCTCTCATTGTCTCGTGTCAATACGACCGTGGTTAAAATCGATCGATTCAAAAGTTTAAACTTTCTTGTGATCGACAATCAAGGCGTGATATAACAAAAAAAGTCGTCCTTTCAATTTTTTTTTCTATGGGTATATTGTAATCTGGTTCCAGTGATTGGGAGGGGGGGGGGGGGGGTCTGGAATCATGAAGTTTCAAAGAGTAAAAATAAAGGTTTTCAGGTGATATATAAATTTTGTTTTTCCTGCAATTTTTCATTGAGTAGATATTAATCATACATGTAAATACATGTACCAAACGTACCTCTGAGATCTGGATAATCACTCTTTGTTAAAACTGTCTTATTTTAATTTTAGAATGTCTCATTTGTATCTTATTATGATATTTGACATTAAAACTGAACACGATTTGTAAAAGGAATGGATCCGCCATTTTTGATCGAACTCTTGTTATATCTGAGGCCCCCTATATAAATGACCTGACTTAGTCACTGTTCAGTGTAAGCAGTAGTCGGTGTACTTCGGTGTAGGCAGGCGTATGCATTGCAATTAATCGGTAGTGACAAAAATAACTGATATACTTGTTCTACACATGTAATGATGCTGGAAAGAAAAATTATATAAAAAAAATTACAAAAATTGTACAAGTCAGTGCAGTATAAACACACCGATAAACTAGTTGCAGTGAAATATTATAACAAAGGTAATGCAAGATAATTTCAAGTCAACAGCACAAAATATGTACTAGGAGAGGAGAAATGTAAGAATGGACCGGGAATTCGAACCTGGAATTGCTGCATCAATAGTAAGGTGTTTTTTCTCACTTTTATAAACAATAGTAGGTTTCGAACACTCGTGACAAATAACTGGGTGCTTCAACACAGCCGTTATAACCACTGAGCCACGAAGTCGCACACTTTTGTCAGGTGCTCTATCGACTGACTGCTACCTAGACTAATATTATATCCATAGCTAAAACTACTACATAATGAAATACATGTATTATGATAAATGCTTTGTGGTTAATTTAATTTTATCGATCTGCAATGCTGAAATTCGTGTATAGGGTCTAATTAAAGCTATATATGCCGTATTAGTGTTTTATTTTAAAAGTAATAAATATATGTGGTGTCTCATCAAGTTATGTAAGTTATATACTTTCTGCAAATCAGACAATTCCACTCCATCACTTTTAAAAGTTATGAAATATTATTTGGTAAAAATTATTTTCTCTCCGTGTCGGATAAAAAACCGCCTCTTATTGATATATTCATGATCACGTTGTCTCGCGTGTTTACAGCAAACAATGGTCCAATCTCGTGAATGAACCGAAAATCATGATGGTCTACTACATTTTTACTACAAACACGTGAGTTAGGGATTGTCAATATTGATAGCACCTCAGAGTTGGTTGCTTTCTGTACCGAGGAATAATCACGTGCAATTGTCTTTTCAATGGACATTTTCGGTTGGGTGAACTTCTACAGATGTAAGCGACTATGGATAAAGAAGTGTGGAAACCATGTTGTGCCAAAATGAAATAACTAATACAAACAAATGATATAATTTGATCAATCAAAATGGTTATTAGATACATTCAGTTCTGCATTTCTTAATGGTTCAAAACAACAAAAATATTCCACAGACTATCATATATGAATCTGCACAATATACCGAATGCCAAAACCAGAATACTACTAAATAATATAGTTATATTCTTTACATATGAACCACAGTATTTCTGACCCCTTGAAAATGAAATAAAAAAATCTTGCAAGTAGGTTATCAGCATTGGCTCGGGCTAATTCGAAAGTGAAATTTGGAGTTTGGCAGTAAATTGAAGTAAATAAAATTTATCATTGAAAGATATTGGAACCTATTTTACTTGTCAGATTTCTTCGAGCTAGTTGATTTTTATTCTAACTGTTCTATCCCCCACCACTTTAAAAAAAAAAAAAAACAAAAAACGATGCTACCTACCTGAATTAATTTTTCTTAATGGTGTTCATCGAAATGCTTGGTTGTGCCCTCAAACTGGAATAGTTGTTAGAGGCCTGGAATTCCTTGATCAATTTTATTTTATTAGCCCAACTATATATTTCTAAGGAGGCAAGATGTATGGTATGTAAGTTTCATCTATATATGTTATGTAGTTCATATTAAAAAAACCAAAAGGGATTATTGACGATATCCCATTCAGGGTGTATAAACATAGCAGTTTAAATTACTTTCCATACATTGTACTTGACATAATTTTTTTTTTGCACATAATGCGCTCCAGGCGCGGATCCAAAAATTTTTCAAAGGGGGGGGGTTGAAGTATTTTTCAAAAAGGGGGGTTGAAGGCGAAAACAGTTAAAACGTACGTTGTATAAATACACATAGTTTAATAACTCAATAGAATATCGATACAGGATAGAGTATGGTTTTTGAAAGTGGGACGTTGATCAATCTGGGAAAAAGTACTTGTATACATTACCGGAAAATTTTTGAAAAAGAAAGGAAAATAAGTCTTCGAACCTGAAAATCCTATTTTGTAAAGGGGTGGGGTTTTATTTTGTTTTTACAACCGAATTTCTTTATATATATATTACAACATTAGCCTTTTACCTTACATTTTCTATACTAAAAACACAAGCAAAAAATTGGAACTTTCTTATTTCTCTTTCTTTATTGCAAATCCAAAGGGGGGGTTGCAACCCCCGTACCCCCCCCCCCCTCTGGATCCACCAATGCGCTCCATACTGAAGATCTGTAAATGTTCACCCAACCGAAAATGTCCACTAGCAGTACAGCACGGGGAAACTCTAAACAAACGGACCTGTACAATGTAGTGGGGAAAACTTTAATTTTCATCATTGTTAATCATTTGTATGCAAATATGAGCATGGGATTAGTAGATAATAATGTACCTAATGCATCAAGTCTTTCTGAGAGCGATTTAAAAAACTAGCCTTTTTGAAAAAAACACATGTAGTATTTTATGTATTAACCCATAAATGCATTAAATGCAACTCATTGAGCTGATTGGTCTATTTGTGTCCCTCACTGATCAGACGTTACAAAAAATATTTTTCTCGACCTGATGATTCTCGCGATGCTTTTCCCGCGCACATGCGCAGATCCAGGATAAACGTCAGTCCTTTATAAATATGCATGAGAATATTGTGTTCTTTTCCTGACCAGTACTTTGTTAATACCGAATAAAATTTCGTCGAATTTGCATGAATGCTTCATTTTTGGTAGCTTATCATACTCCAGAAATTCTTGTTCGGTTTCAGCTGTGCAAAAATACTGTTTAATACGGCATACATATCTTTAATGTATTTCTAAAAGCATACTCATCGTTTTTCTAATAACATGAATAAATAAAAAAAACTATTTCTTGTAAGTTAGTTACTATAATTAAAAAAAAATACTTTAAAATAAATCAGAATAGCATGAATAACTATAAAAAAGCAATAAACTGATAAATGAAAATCGACAAAATCACTGTACACCACTGTATAATTCATTAGATTTTCCGGCCTGGAATGTGATTAAAAATCAATTTATTTACTATTGAATATATTGCTGATCTTTTTGGTGCTTTTCTACATGTAAATGTGCTTACCAACTATCTTAACATGCGTTATTTTTTCTTTAAAAGTCTAAAATTGTTTATTTTAATTGGTTCGTTACAAAATCTCGGTGGAGACCTCATTATTGCTGCATGGTTGATCGGGATCGGGATACCAATTTTCGTTTTTAGAAAATAAACGTACTTTCGGTTTACCCTTATCTGCATAAACTGGACCATGGCTAGTTTAAGAAAAATTTCAGCTTACCTGTTCAGAACACAGTTATGTCACCCCAGGACACTTGGTGGATACAAGAAGAATTCTTATACAGCCGTAAATTACCTTACAAATTCTGCACAGTGTTACACATTAAATATGTCAAAGGAAGGCCTAAATATCTGGTTATCAGATTATGAATTGAAAAGAAAAAAAAAAAAAAAAAAAAAAACCTTGTTCAATTGTAAAATATATTTTAGTAGGAAGTGTATAAATATAATACCGCCAGATTTATGTTTGGTTTAAATAGAATTTCAATTAATTTTTCAAAATACATGTATTTTTAAAATGGGATTTCTTCAGGAAGCTCTAAACATTAACAAAATCTCCTTTCTGGACTTTTTCATTCATATACAATTATAACATGGAGTTCCTGCCTTTTTAACAATAAAAAAATTAGAAGACAATGGACTGTTTTGGAGCAGAAATCACAGTCGTTAATGAATTGAATTACTTATCATGCTTATTCTTGGTCTTAATTTAAAATGATAAAAACATTTTAATCTCATATCTTTTGCATTGTGATCATTGGGGTGAGCATATTAATCCGAGATTCCTCTGACTCAAAACCCTGTAGTACCGTTCACGGTAGCCTAGTGGTAGAGCGTTCTCTTCGTGATTGGGAGGCCCGGGTTCAATTTTTGATCGCGGCACTGCGTCAAACCTAAGATGTAAAATAGGTAGTACTGTTTCTTCACCAATCGCTCGGCATTAGAAGTAAAAGTCACGGGTCTTTCTGATATGACCTTAAAAACTTAGGTCCCATGTCAAGGTAGGCTCTGGCATGATAAAGAACCCTCACTGCTCAATGGCCCTGAGTGCTGAGTTTAGGTCTAAATTTGAAGCCCTTCACTGGCATATGGTGACGTCTCCATATGAGTGAAAAATTCTCGAGAGGGACATTAAACAATATACAATCAATCATTCAAAACCCTGTATTAAAAGCAGGGTTAAGACTTTAAGAGTCAGAGGAATCTTGGATTAGGGCGAGCACAGACTTGTACTATTAATTATAACGCTTGGAACATTGATCTGCTACTTCAAAATATTCAATTTGCATGCAACATCAAGACTGTGATGTCAAGTGGTGTAACGGAGCTTGTCTGAGAGACAGCGTAGTGTCAGGTTGATGCACCTAGTGCAATTTTTAATGAAAGACATTGTAGAGTATTTTTGTTTCTTTTTTAAAAAATTTCTACAAACTGAGAGCCTTTTATGTTATATGTTATCTATTTATTTGACATAATCAAAGGAATCCTGGTAGAAAAGGAATTCTGGGAAGGTTTCACACAAATAAATTAGCTTGAGGTATGTACAGATTTCATTCCGAATTTCATCTGTTCTTTATACTCTTGTCTATTTAGCTGGCTGTGCTGGCTCTTACAAATTGTGTGATTAATTGTAAATAACAATTTTAATAAATTTACTTCTAAGGGCATAAATTCTCTCTTTAGTGTGCAGTGTTTAGAGCTTCCATGAAACGTACAACATTTGTTTTTTTTTAAATTAGTTGATTCAAAATTATTATTTTTACCCATAACAAATTAATGAAAACAGAAGCTAAATATATCTCTTCTTTCTGTCAACAGAACTATACAACAAGTAGAACTCTCTTGTGTGATGAGGTGAAAAAGGCCCAGGGTTCAAAGAGGACGGGTGAACCAACCATTTTCTCCAAGATTGTTGATAAGTCTATCCCAGCAGATATCATATACGAAGATGAACTGGTTTGTTAAACATTTTCTTTGCTGTACATTTATATTGGTTGTTTTCACTAATATGAACCATAAACTCAATTCAATCAAGTGAGCATTTCTAATCAAATTCTTCCAGCCTGTCTGTATAGTTTGTTAACTTTTCTTTTTATTCCTGGGTATACATACATGTACATGTACTCATAACAATTCCAAGTTACTGCAGAAAAAAAATTATTTGGAATTAGCTGTCACTAAGATAGATCTTAAATTCATTCTCTGTTTTCAACATTGAGTTGTCTACACAAAACAGTACTACTTCATTTTGACATATGGCAAACAAATGGGCAGATTTTTAGAATATATTTTACGAAATTTTGAACCAAGTCTTATAAAAGTAAAATCTTTGATTGATTTGTCATTTTCAATGGATAATTAAGTCAATACAGAAGGGAACCTAAGAATTTGTTAACATGAATGCTCATGTTGAATTCATTTTTTTTTCATAGAGCATACATGAATGTACTTTGTACATGCACATGTAGCTTAAATGTATTGAACTGATAAAGGTGACCAAGAATAATCTTGAGATACTATCTATTTAACTCCCTTGTGTGGAACTTTGTTTATGTTCAGCTTATTTCTGGCTTTCTATATTTAGTGCCTGATGTTCTATTTTTAGTGCATGACTTTCGAATCTTAGTGCTTGGCTTTTTATTTTTATTGCCTGACTTTGTATTTTTAGTGCCTGGCTTTCCGAGATGTTTCACCACAAGCCCCTGTCCACTTTTTAGTGATACCAAAGTCCCCAATTCCCGGAATCAGTGATGTACACCAACAGGATAAAGAGGTCAGATAACTCATTGTTTACACTTGTTATACCCGCACTTTCTAAAGAAAGTTCGGGTATATTGTTGTTACTCATGTCCGTCCGTCCGTCTGTCTGTCTGTCCGTCTGTCCGTCCGTCTGTCACACTTTTCTTCCCTGAACTCCTCTTACATTTTACACAGTAGCCGAATCATCTTTTGGGAGATGGTTGGTGGTGTCCTGTAGATGTGCAGTAAGGTTTCGGAATTTTGATTTTGCCCCGGGGAGTCAAATGGGGGTTGAAAAATGACGTTTTTTATGCAAAAAGCCCCGTCTTCCCTGAACTCCTCTTACATTTTACAAAGTAGCCTAACCATCTTTTGGGAGATGGTTGGTGGTGTCCTGTAGATGTGCAGTAAGGTTTCGGAATTTTGATTTTGTCCCGAGGGGTCAAACTGGGGTCGAAAAATGACGTTTTTTATGCAAAAAGCCCCGTCTTCCCTGAACTCCTCTTACATTTAACACGGGAGGAAAAACATCGTTTGGGAGATGGTTGGTGGTGTCCTGTAGATGTGCAGTAAGGTTTCGGAAGTTTGATATTGCCCCGGGGGGTCAAATGGGGGTCAAAAAATGACGTTTTTTATGCAAAAAGCCCAGTCTTCCCTGAACTCCTCTTACATTTTACACAGTAGCCTAATCATCTTTTGGGAGATGGTTGGTGGTGTCATGTAGATGTACAGTAAGGTTTTGGAATGTTGATTTTGCCCCGGGGGAGTAATGGTGGCGAAAAATGATATTTTAAAAGGTTAGGTCAAGGTCAAAGGAAAATTCAAGGTCAAAATAAGTTGACGTATTAATAGCTCTTAGCAGTATGTATCAGCATATGAAGTTTGATAAATATATCTTGAATTGTTTATTAAAAACTGGTCTTGACATTAATTTTAGAAAAGTGAGGTCAAGGTCACAGGAAAGGTCAAGGTAAAAAAGAGTGAAGCATCGTAAAGCTTACATCAGTATGTATCATCATGTGAAGTTTCATTACACAACTTGAATGGTTTCTTTAAAATAAAGCTAAACACTAATTTAAAGAAAATTTAAGTGAAGGTCAAAGGAAAAGTCAAAGTCAAAAAATATTGCTGCAGTTGGATATTTACATCAGTATGCATCAACATATGAACTTTGATAAAAATATCTAGAAAGTTTCTTTGAGCCCGATGGAAAGACAGATGGAAGGGTGGAGGACGGACATGACAAAAACTATACATGTATTCCTAATCATGGTGTGGCATAAAAAACTTGAATCTACATTATATGAGCATGTTTCCATCTATCAAGATTATACAAGCAAATTCAAAGAATTGTGGTCCTCTGCTTTCTGTGTTTTAGTAAATGAGATACCATAATTTATGGCAGATTGTGTGTCAAATATGCACCCCTATCATATATCAATTTTTTAAAATTGGGTCAAAGGGGAAAAATCATAGCATGCTCTGAAACATTTTGTTGCAGGTTATGTACATGTCAAATATGAAAGTCCTATCTCTTTTGAATCAAAAGTTATATATACAATATAATATTTTTGAAAAGTAGGTTAAACTTCTAGGTCAAGGTCACAGGGTCAAAAGTCATGATATATTAAGAAAAGTCTTTTCACATGTAATAAACATGTATAATTTGAATGCCCTTTCTTTTCTCTTTCAAAATGATCAATTAAAAATGTTATTTTTTGGAAGGTAGGTAAAACTTTAAGGTCAAGGTCTCACTTGAGTTAAAAAATCATGGTATATTTAGAAAGTTTTGTGGTAATGTGCATGTGAAATATGAAAGCACTATCTCTTATCATTCAAAAGTTATGACCAAGGTTAATTTTATTGTGACAGATGCACATACTAGCTGTAAATAAGATGGACAGACTGACAGACAAATGAGATTTAATGTCCCCTCCCTTTCCCCAAAATAGGGGACAAGAATGCCCTTGCTGTTCTTGAGAAGAAGATTTATGATGGAAAAAATCCCCTGCATATTTCTTAACACAAATCAATATTGTGTTTTTATGTCATTTTGTTTGTTGTTAAACATCCCTCTCAGGAATTTTTCACTCATATGGAGACACCACCATTTGAATGATAATGAGGACAAGTTAGATTTGAGGTCAACATTCATTTTAGGAGTTTTCAACCATTAAGACGTAAAGAAATATTAACTCGATCCTTCCCCTCACCCCTTCCCAGACCCCTGTTTGTTCATGCATGCAAAAAAAATGTTTATACAAATAGTTTAATGTGGTCCATCTCTGAATGATTCACATTCCTAATTCTAGGAAGATATGTTGACACAAATTCATGAATAAAATGTCAAGTAATCTTATCATTGATGCACTTTTATTCAATTTAATGCAGTCATATTGTGAACATTTCCAGCTCATTAGGAGAGTGGGGATGACCTTTAGGGGTTCATAACCTTTATACCATTAAATTAACATAACATAATAACACAAGAAACAATATTAGGTATAGTCAAATGGAAAAAGTTTCCTACTATTTAGGAGTCACATGATCATTTGTCATTACAGGGACAGGGAAGTGGATTGGGAGATCGCCCCCTCAACAACCCCCCCCCCCTTTCCCCCGGAATTTGCAGGACTATAATATATACTGGGGGAAATAAAAATGACTTTGGATGTCCTAAGTGTCCCTCCACCCTAGAAAACAGACCAAACCATAACTTCTTTTTTTCTTGCTTCTCAGGAAATTTTGGTCTGGAACCCCCCCCCCCCCCCCCCCCCGTCCCTCCCAGAAAAAAAAATTCTGGATCTTGTAACTGAATGTAACGTTGATAACGGGGGATAACTCTTCAGAATGTGAAGTTCGTCTATTGTAGCATCGGATGACCTTTGATCCTTTAAACTTTAACCTAACATTTCAGACTATTTTACCCAAATCTACCAAAACTTGTACTTACCGATTGTTATTATTTAGGCCCTGTCATCTTCATGAAATATAATCCAGTTAAAACACAAAATGAAATAATTCTTACCGACATATATGCAAATATGCACACTAGTATCCTACTGCACGTGCAGTGAAATCTAAAATGATAATGCCAATGGTAAAACTAGTACTTCAGTTGGGTACGTGACGCAAGCCCAATGTGATGCAGGTGTTCAGATACATGTATATAAAGAACAAATTGAAAATTATCATTTACAAAAGATGTTTTATTTTAGCTTTGCAATCTAGGCCTATTTGCAAAAACAGACAAATAAGGTGTGTTTGTGTGTGTGTGTGTTTATGGGAGACGGGTGGGGGTTGACTATTAAATTGATTGTGTATATGGCAGCTTTCAAGAAGTTTCTGCCTATTCAAATATAAATAAACTTTGCACATATTGAAAAATTCATCAAAAACGCTTTACACTAATTTGAATAATATTATTTGTAAATGTTGTTAATCTATATGAGAAAATAGATTTAAAAAGTTCCAATTATGTGCCAAAAATCCCCCCCCCCCCTTTATCAAACCTAATTTACATCATTAATTTAATTCTGTAGTTTAATTTCCGACTGGTAATGAATTAGGAATATGAAATACCTATAAAATGGAGGCCCATGGGTCACATGGTCACTAGCTGCAGATCTGTAGCGTTATGGTTTAATATATTAGTCTTTGACTGCAGATCCTGTAATGCAAAAAAGGTGCAATTTACGGCGCAATATTTTTTGCGCACTTCTGGGGAGAATTTCTCCACTTTCAAGCATCGGTCAATTTACTACCTTTCACTCCCTAATTCTAGGCACATTATTTATTCAATCTGTATATTTTATCCATCTCCCAACCCTTTATAGTCGTCTCTACTCGAGATAAACTCGCTTGATTAAAATTATTTGTTAGATTGCTGAAAATTCAAATCAAGCGAGTTTATTGCCTGTAGAGATTACTATAAATGGCTGGGAGGTGGACAAAATATACATATTGGCCAGAGAATGTGTCTAAAATTAGGGAGTGAAAGGTAGTTGATTGACTAATGCTAGAAAGTGGAGAAATTCTGCCCAAAAGTGCTCAAAAAATATTGCGCGTAAATTGCACCTTTTTTGCATATGGGGATCTGTAGCGTTATGATCAAAGACAAATATATAAAACCAGATCTGCAGCTACATGGTCACCTGAGCATATTATGCTCAATTTGATGAATACATGTATTATGTAAATTATTGAATTATATTGACTTTTTCCTTGGTAAAGCCCAATATGAAGAAGTGTGCATTTAGAGGCAAACACCTTAGTGCGGGTATTACTGTCTCATGACAGCATCTAGTTATGTTCCCCAAACGAAGTTGGGGAACATATTGTTTTTACTCTGTTTCTTATTATTATGTTCCCCAAACGGAGTTTGGGAACATATTGTTTTTAATCGGTTTCTTATTATTATGTCGCCCCGAACGAAGTCGGGGACGACATATTGATATTGTACGCATGTTTTTTTTATCCAGGCTGTTTCTCGGAGATGGCTGGGGCAATCTTCCTGAAACTTTCCTCAAAGGACGATCACTGGTTGTAGTTGTGCAGTGAGGTCGTTCAGTTCCAATATGTCTACCGTTGCCATGGAAACCTGTAAAAAGCGACGAATTTTGTCCGAGAGTGTTCTCTCTGGTCCTTTAAACGTTCGTCATGAAACTCTTTTTATTTTATTGATTAGTATCTGTAGTTGTGCGCTTTGCATTTAAAATTTTCAAATAATCGATTATTGCCATGGAAACCAGGGGAATGTTAAAATTCTTTAATTTCGATTTTCTCAATAACTACTCAAGCAATCGTTTTGAAACTTTCAATGTTAATTCCTTGCAATGTGTCAAAGTGATTTTTATTTTTAAAATAATTGTAATGAGTCGCTCACAGTTGTCATAGAAACGAAACAGAAAAAAGGTTAAAATGTACACATGTGTTCTCCAAGGTCTAGGTCAAAGGGTCAAAGTTCTTCGTGTGCAATAAAAGTTCTTTTCACAAGGATTACATATTTGAAATACGAAAGCCCTAGCCCTTACCGTTCAAACGTAAGGTACTATGTTCAAGACGACCCCCCCCCCCCCCCCCTTTTTGAAGCGCACTGCCAGTTAGAATACACATATCTAACATATACAACTTACAAGTAACGTTTTAAAAGTTTCATTCATAAAATTCAGTTCTCCTGATGTGATTTCATAGTTTGCCAACCTTCATTCTTCTTCTGTCTTGTCTCTAGATTTTATAATTATTTTAATTTATCTATATATAAAATAACGATTGTCAACTGCATTTATTAGCATTTCGCATTTTTTTTTTTTTTTTGTATATCTATTAATTGTATATTATTAATTTCATTAGATAGTGCAAGTATAAATTAGAAAATTGGTACGTTATTTCCATATTTTTTATTTATTCATAAATCCTAGGATCCACTCCTACAAGTGCGCTAAGCCTTGATCACTACTGTAAACAAAACATTCATCTCGCCGAAAATGTTCACGATTCCGCTAAACTGAGAAAGTTTACACATGATTTATCATCTCATAAGAAACATCAGCCCTGTACAATGCAGAAATGCTCGAATTGAAGGGGAAAATTCAGGAGTTATTGATGTGAAAAATTCAGGAGTTATTATGTCGCCCCGAACGAAGTCGGGGACGACATATTGATATTGTACACATGTTTTTTTTATCCAGGCTGTTTCTCGGAGATGGCTGGGGCAATCTTCCTGAAACTTTCCTCAAAGGACAATCACTGGTTGTAGTTGTGCAGTGAGGTCGTTCAGTTCCAATATGTCTACCGTTGCCATGGAAACCTGTAAAAAGCGACGAATTTTGTCCGAGAGTGTTCTCTCTGGTCCTTTAAACGTTCGTCATGAAACTCTTTTTATTTTATTGATTAGTATCTGTAGTTGTGCGCTTTGCATTTAAAATTTTCAAATAATCGATTATTGCCATGGAAACCAGGGGAATGTTAAAATTCTTTAATTTCGATTTTCTCAATAACTACTCAAGCAATCGTTTTGAAACTTTCAATGTTAATTCCTTGCAATGTGTCAAAGTGATTGCCTGACGTCACGGCGTCAGGCTGTATAAGGATTGATATTTCCGAGGTGCGAAGAGAAGAGGTCACAGTTAGCCAGCAAAATTTTGTGCATGCTGATTATCACTGGAATTTGTTACCTCCGTTTCAACAAAACATTTAGCAGAAAAAAATAACCGTCTTACTGATACAATATATTGATGTGTTTATTTCCTGTAGTTTTTTTGCATTCAGCTGTTTATTTCATGCGATTTCATATACGGACATGTCCGTTTGACCTTTTTTCTGCGTTTCTGTACTATTGGAACAGTCCATTTGTCTTCTAGGTAAGGGGTGTCACAATCATTTTGCGCCAAATGTCACGTGTATATCGCGCCCTTTTCCTGGATGATTCTACTGCACTGAATGGAAATGAAAACTTTAAATCTGTTCTTTTTATCGGAATTTCAAACTTTGGGGAAAAAAAACATAGTTACATCATTTAAAGTAAATAAAACGAAACGGAAAAAATGTTCTTTAGGGGAAACTGGCTGGCCAAATATACATAATATTTCTAATCATATGTCGCCCGGACTCGCAGCCCCCCCCCCCCCCCCCCCAGTTTTCAGAGATAAAATTCTTCCTCCTATGAAACACAGAAAATAGACTTCCTAAAGGAAAAGGGTCCCTCCTATTCCAGGATTGAGGAATATAAGGAATCGCCGTCAACTTCGTTGGGTCATTTATGCATAACGGGCTGTTTCCATCAATTGCTGATGCTCTTGCATACCCAACAATCTAGCTAGTACTTAAACATATTCTGCATGTTGATCATAATGATTCATTTATTTCTTGTAGTTATCATATGCTCAGCTGTCTTCCTGGTAGTCTATGCAGTTGATTCTAATTCTAAATTTTAATTTTAAAATTAATATATAACCTTTACATAGGTACGGCTTTCCAGCATACATTAATTCATTAGTTCATCTCCCTTTTTTTAATTACTACGTCTTCTAAAACCATTTATAGTGTTGCGGAATAAGGAGCTGAGCTTTACGTCGCGGGTTCGAATCCACTGCAGGACGTGGAGATCGGTCCTTAGGATGAGACCGTTTAAAACCAAGTCCCGAGTCGCAGTAGGTGTTAGCACGAAAAAGATTACACGAAACTGCTCATTGGTCCTGAGTTCCAAGTATTTGTAACACTCCACAGGCGTCCTTATACAACAAACGAAAAACAGTGCAAAACCAATTTTTAACACAAACAAAATATACCTTTTAAATAAAATCTCACTGTTTCTTTTCCATCAGACACGTAGCAACGGGGGGGGGGGGGGGGGCTGTCCCCCCTTTTTCCCAATCATACTTTACTATATATAGGAAATGTTATTTGAAAGGTTGGATCTCCCCTGTATATAACAGGAAATTTATAAAGGGAAATGCAGTATTTAATGCTAAAAAATTGGTACAGAAAGAACTTGACACTGAAAAAAAGTTGGTCACTACCCCCCACCCCCCCACCCCCCCACCCCCACCGAAATATTTTAGAACATTTAGAAATAGGATTTTCAACTTTGGGCATATTCCTTGTTTTGCAGGTGAGTGAAAAAAATTCTCTAGCTTCCCCCCTCCCCCCAATTTCAAAAACGAGGCTGTCCATTGCTTTCATAAGTAGCAAACAACTTAATTAAAATTAATGCATGACGTTCTGTTCGACGTCTTCATAATTTCCTCTAATGAAATAATTACCCCTCACCCCAATGTAAACGTGTATATATAAATAACTTATCATGATTATAGGTTCTATAGATATTGATTGCATTAGTCAGGCAAGCTTTTTTTGAAAAGCTATTACTTGTTTTTACTTTTAAAATAATTGTAATGAGTCGCTCACAGTTGTCATAGAAACGAAACAGAAAAAAAGGTTAAGATGTAAACATGTGTTCTCCAAGGTCTAGGTCAAAGGGTCAAAGTTCTTCGTGTCCAATAAAAGTTCTTTTCACAAGGATTACATATTTGAAATACGAAAGCCCTAGCCCTTACCGTTCAAACGTAAGGTACTATGTTCAAGACGACCCCCCCCCTTTTGAAGCGCACTGCCAGTTAGAATACACATATCTAACATATACAACTTACAAGTAACGTTTTAAAAGTTTCATTCATAAAATTCAGTTCTCCTGATGTGATTTCATAGTTTGCCAACCTTCATTCTTCTTCTGTCTTGTCTCTAGATTTTATAATTATTTTATTTTATCTATATATAAAATAACGATTGTCAACTGCATTTATTAGCATTTCGCATTTTTTTTTTGGTATATCTATTACTTGTATACTATAAATTTCATTAGATAGTGCAAGTATAAATTAGAAAATTGGTACGTTATTTCCATAGTTTTTATTCATTCATAAATCCTAGGATCCACTCCTACAAGTGCGCTAAGCCTTGATCACTACTGTAAACAAAACATTCATCTCGCCGAAAATGTTCACGATTCCGCTAAACTGAGAAAGTTTACACATGATTTATCATCTCATAAGAAACATCAGCCCTGTACAATGCAGAAATGCTCGAATTGAAGGGGAAAATTCAGGAGTTATTGATGTGAAAAATTCAGGAGTTATTATGTCGCCCCGAACGAAGTCGGGGACGACATATTGATATTGTACGCATGTTTTTTTTATCCAGGCTGTTTCTCGGAGATGGCTGGGGCAATCTTCCTGAAACTTTCCTCAAAGGACGATCACTGGTTGTAGTTGTGCAGTGAGGTAGTTCAGTTCCAATATGTCTACCGTTGCCATGGAAACCTGTAAAAAGCGACGAATTTTGTCCGAGAGTGTTCTCTCTGGTCCTTTAAACGTTCGTCATGAAACTCTTTTTATTTTATTGATTAGTATCTGTAGTTGTGCGCTTTGCATTTAAAATTTTCAAATAATCGATTATTGCCATGGAAACCAGGGGAATGTTAAAATCTTTAAATTCGATTTTCTCAATAACTACTCAAGCAATCGTTTTGAAACTTTCAATGTTAATTCCTTGCAATGTGTCAAGTGATTGCCTGACGTCATGGCGTCAGGCTATATAAGGATTGATATTTCCGAGGTGCGAAGAGAAGAGGTCACAGTTAGCCAGCAAAATTTTGTGCATGCTGATTATCACTGGAATTTGTTACCTCCGTTTCAACAAAACATTTAGCAGAAAAAAATAACCGTCTTACTGATACAATATATTGATGTGTTTATTTCCTGTAGTTTTTTTGCATGCAGCTGTTTATTTCATGCGATTTCATATACGGACATGTCCGTTTGACCTTTTTTCTGCGTTTCTGTACTATTGGATGAGTCCATTTGTCTTCTAGGTAAGGGTTGTCACAAACATTTTGCGCCAAATGTCACGTGTATATCTTCGCGTTTTTTCCTGGATGATTCTACTGCACTGAATGGAAATGAAAACTTTAAATCTGTTCTTTTTATCGGAATTTCAAACTTTGGGGAAAAAAAAACATAGTTACATCATTTAAAGTAAATAAAACGAAACGGAAAAAATGTTCTTAAGAGGAAAACTGGCTGGCCAAATATACATAATATTTCTAATCATATGTCGCCCGGACTCGCAGCCCCCCCCCCCCCCCCACCCCCCCCCCCCCAGTTTTCAGAGATAAAATTCTTCCTCCTATGAAACACAGAAAATAGACTTCCTAAAGGAAAAGGGTCCCTCCTATTCCAGGATTGAGGAATATAAGGAATCGCCGTCAACTTCGTTGGGTCATTTATGCATAACGGGCTGTTTCCATCAATTGCTGATGCTCTTGCATACCCAACAATCTAGCTAGTACTTAAACATATTCTGCATGTTGATCATAATGATTCATTTATTTCTTGTAGTTATCATATGCTCAGCTGTCTTCCTGGTAGTCTATGCAGTTGATTCTAATTCTAAATTTTAATTTTAAAATTAATATATAACCTTTACATAGGTACGGCTTTCCAGCATACATTAATTCATTAGTTCATCTCCCTTTTTTTAATTACTACGTCTTCTAAAACCATTTATAGTGTTGCGGAATAAGGAGCTGAGCTTTACGTCGCGGGTTCAAATCCACTGCAGGACGTGGAGATCGGTCCTTAGGATGAGACCGTTTAAAACCAAGTCCCGAGTCGCAGTAGGTGTTAGCACGAAAAAGATTACACGATACTGCTCATTGGTCCTGAGTTCCAAGTATTTGTAACACTCCACAGGCGTCCTTATACAACAAACGAAAAACAGTGCAAAACCAATTTTTAACACAAACAAAATATACCTTTTAAAAAAAATCTCACTGTTTCTTTTCCATCAGACACGTAGCAACAGGGGGGGGGGGGCTGTCCCCTTTTTCCCAATCATACTTTACTATATATAGGAAATGTTAATTGAAAGGTTGGAACCCCCCCCCTGTAAAACTATATAACAGGAAATTTATTAAAGGGAAATGCAGTATTTAATGCCAAAAAAATGGTACAGAAAGAAATTGACACTGAAAAAAAGTTGGTCACTACCCCCCCACCCCCCCCCCCCCACCGAAATATTTTAGAACATTTAGAAATAGGATTTTCAACTTTGGGCATATTCCTTGTTTTGCAGGTGAGTGAAAAAAATTCTCTAGCTTCTCCCCCCCCCCCCCCCCCAATTTCAAAAACGAGGCTGTCCATTGCTTTCATAAGTAGCAAACAACTTAATTAAAATTAATGCATGACGTTCTGTTCGACGTCTTCATAATTTCCTCTAATGAAATAATTACCCCTCACCCCAATGTAAACGTGTATATATAAATAACTTATTATGATTATAGGTTCTATAGATATTGATTGCATTAGTCAGGCAAGCTTTTTTGAAAAGCTATTACTTGTTTTTACTTTTAAAATAATTGTAATGAGTCGCTCACAGTTGTCATAGAAACGAAACAGAAAAAAGGTTAAGAAGTACACATGTGTTCTCCAAGGTCTAGGTCAAAGGGTCAAAGTTCTTCGTGTCCAATAAAAGTTCTTTTCACAAGGATTACATATTTGAAATACGAAAGCCCTAGCCCTTACCGTTCAAACGTAAGGTACTATGTTCAAGACGACCCCCCCCCTTTTGAAGCGCACTGCCAGTTAGAATACACATATCTAACATATACAACTTACAAGTAACGTTTTAAAAGTTTCATTCATAAAATTCAGTTCTCCTGATGTGATTTCATAGTTTGCCAACCTTCATTCTTCTTCTGTCTTGTCTCTAGATTTTATAATTATTTTAATTTATCTATATATAAAATAACGATTGTCAACTGCATTTATTAGCATTTCGCATTTTCTTTTTGTATATCTATTACTTGTATATTATTAATTTCATTAGATAGTGCAAGTATAAATTAGAAAATTGGTACGTTATTTCCATAGTTTTTATTCATTCATAAATCCTAGGATCCACTCCTACAAGTGCGCTAAGCCTTGATCACTACTGTAAACAAAACATTCATCTCGCCGAAAATGTTCACGATTCCGCTAAACTGAGAAAGTTTACACATGATTTATCATCTCATAAGAAACATCAGCCCTGTACAATGCAGAAATGCTCGAATTAAAGGTGGCATGTCAGATTCGTTTTCCGGCAGAACCTCTAAAAATGAAAGTGAAATTTCAGAGTTCTAACTGGCGTTATAATACACAAAATAATTCGGCTGATCTTCTTAAAAAATTACATTTGCCAAGCTTTTTTGGTAGGAAAGATACTGCCAATTAACAAGTATGAGGCTCAGTTCAGTACATCTGCCCAATTTCTTTTATGCAAGTCTGCAAATTTAGGAACTTGTAATTTTTTCCTGCACTACTTTCTTCTCCTACCGATTCTAAAAATAAAATGGGATGTACCCAATTCAGGTCTTCCGTTTCCAACGGAAAGGACTGATACGACTCGATGGTTGTCCAAGCTTAGCTAATGGACCATTGTTTTAGTGATGATAAAAATGAAAGTCTTGTCCAGTACGGGGCGACATATGCTATTGCTTGCAATAGCAGACTTTCTAGTTAAGGTCTTCCGTTTCCAACGGAAGACCTTATTGTTTTCGTTCGGTTTCTTTTTCCCTATTATTATTATTTTTTTTCTTACCGATTTTTGTGCAAGCGAGTTCTCGGAAACGGCTTGGTCGATTTTCACAAAACTTTCAGATCTGATAGATATTCGTCTGAACCTTATTGGAAATTTTTTATAAGTACGTCGTTACTTCCGGTCGTGAGATATGGACGATTTACTGATTTTAAAAGGGTCAGCTTGTCCGGGCAATCACTAAAAAACGAATGAAGATATTGACTTGAGATTTTCAGTGAAGGTAGAGGAAGGATTGCTTAATTGCTTTTTTGAGTCTATATCTTTCCAGCGCAAAAGGCGTTGAAGCTCGCCTGAGCTCATTATAATTATAATATTTCTGACCATCAAATTTTGTGCACGTGATTTCTCGAAGACTACTGCATAAATTTTTATGAAATTTGCAGAAACAATGTGTTGCTATATGCAGTTACTATATCCTGGGGATTTTTTGGAAATTCCTTTCTGGTGCCAAGTTACGGACAATTATCTGATTTTAAATTGACATTTTGTTCGTGGATAATCTAAAGAACGGTTAAAGATATCACTGTGGAACTTTCAGGGATTATAGATCGTGATAAGAACTATCGAAGACGCGATCTTTTGTACGTCGTCTCTACTTCCTGTCGTAACGGCATGCAAAGAAAAAAAGTCAAATTTTTAAACTTTTTTGTTTTTCAATATTTTCAAATCATATTAGTATGGTTGATAGAAACATTTCTCATTAGGCTGAATATATAATTTGTTTGTAAATTGATGAATTTGAACTCGAGATATTAACATTCAAAAGTCTGAAGCGTGATCTTAATGGCGGCGGTCTCTGTCAATTCCGACATTTCGCAATAGGGGTTTACAGAGGCAGCTGAGCGTTTGCTTGAACGAAAGTAACATAAGGAACAATGAAATGTGAAGGGATACTTGGATTGTCACGTCGTAGGTTCGTTGCAATTCGGTGTCAAACTACATTTATTATCCAAGGTCTACTTACAAGTCTTCTTTAATTGATTTTGGTTGTTTCTCAAAGTAGAAATAGAAAAGAATTGATATGCAAACGAAGTACAATATCTATATCTTTTGTTTTGCATAACGGTAACACATAGCTTAAATCATAGTTAAAATTAATAGTTTTTCAAGAATGTAGTAGGTAAAAAACGTGACCACTGTTTTCCCATGCACACTTGTGTCATATTAAATCAATAGAAAGGACAACTGTTACAATAAGAAAATATTTTATTTTTAAAGATAACAATTTTTCAAAGACCGTTTAATTGACCTATATAAACATTTTATTTTCTCAATGCAAGTTATTGAAGATAATAGAATCTTATTTCTTGACCCTCGTAGGGCGATCGAGGCATTTTTTTCGGTGAAACATACCACCTTTTTCATGAAAGTGTAAGTAATCGGCATAGTCAACTTTCGTGATTGAAAATTGAAAAATTACCAATTAATAGCTGTTTCACTGCTTTAGTGTTATTTGCATATATACGATATGTTTCATGTGTGTGTTATACTTTCCACACCTCAAAATTTAGGCTAGGTGATAAGAACGCTCTTTTGTTATTTGATTGAAGCTATCTCACCTATTTAAATAAACATTCCAAGAGAAATTCGCTAAGATTTACTCGTTGCGTTTGGCGCGAAATTATGAAAAGTGACCCTTCTTTCATAATTCCAAGACAGATTAACTGTTGCAGAATTATATGTACATACAAGTGAAGTAAGAGTAGTTGTTCAATAGCGTAATCGATAAGCATATTGGATTTTCACGCTCGTGACCCGTTTCAATTCCCAATGTGTCCAAAATATGTTTAATCCATTTTTAGCTCGATTTAATGGGTTATTTTTCGGAATCGGACGGAAGACGTACTCGTTGCGCGCAACGAGATCGTTTCTAGTTATTAAGGTCTTCCGTCTTCACGGAAGACCTTATAGTGATTCTATTGTTTCTTATTATTATTCTTATTAAGGTCTTCCGTCTTCACGGAAGACCTTATAGTGATTCTATTGTTTCTTCTTATTATTAAGGTCTTCCGTCTTCAGCGGAAGACCTTCTTGTTGTTCTTAAGTTTCTTTTCCACTATTTTTATTATTAGGGTCTTCCGAGCTTCCTTCGGAAGACCCTACTGTTATTCTACTGTTTCTTATTATTATTTGCTTTTTTTTTTCCCGCCGGATTTTTGACAGGCGATTTTTCAAAGACCTTTGGACTGATTTTTATGAAACTTTCAGGTTAGAAACCTTGTATTTACACCTATTTACATCTGCTTTCAATTTTTTGATACGTGCCTTACTTTGTGAGTTATTGCCCTTTAATTGATAATTTTGATGTCTCGTGTCCACTAATAAACTCAAGAACCACTTATGATAATTACATGAAAGTTGGAGAACTTGTAGCCAATACATTGTAGATGTGCATAACGATAAAATTATAAGCTGATTTCCTAAAGATCGGAAGCTATGTGACGGCAAATTTAAGTAATTTTTTTTCCATGAAATTTTGCTTCTTTTTGTATAATAACTTTTGAACCGAGAATAATTTGGTAAGAAATATATTACAAAAGTTGTGCATAATTACAAGAGCTTTCATATAAGATCAAGGAAAAGGGGCTGGCCCCTGTAATTAGGGGTTAATAACTCATACACGTTTTTTTCTGTTAGCTAAAAATATTGGTTTATTATGAAAAAGTTTGACTGAAATAATTTAGAACTGATTAAATCTTGTCATTTGATATAAAGAGAGATAAACTTCAAGCTATATTTAATACTTTTTTATAAAACAAATATGTGAGAAACCTTACAGGAACAAGTTGTCTACTATAGCCAAGCCTTTACTGGACCTCTTGCATAGTTTTAGTTGATCGATGCATCTGAAAGATATTACTTTGATTCGGTGTTTCTCTGTTTTCTTTTTATTTAAATAATAAATATAATGTGATGTTGTATACAACAATAGGTAAAATCAAAATATTTCTGCA
>NW_026925166.1:0-25712 GCF_032062105.1 Saccostrea cuccullata
TATATCAATGCATTCATAATTGCCATAAAACATTTCTGCAACATCGAAATATTTCAAAATATCGAAATATTCTACCCAAAAATACCTGGAAACCTTGTAAAACTGGATTTAAACCACCGCTACACCAGGTTCAGAATTTACCGTAATTCTGAGCCGTACTTAGCCAATCCTTACATGTGTCCAACGCGAAAACTTGGATTTAAACCCGGAATCATTGATCGTAGGTTTAAATCTGAGATACGCAACCGGCCAATAGTGTTCTATATATACATTTTGAACAAACTGAAAAATGAATACATTTAAATATTTATAAAATGGCCTACGTCAATGTGACCTACAATCGTAAAATTTGAAAGACTGAAATAAAGTGAGATAATAATATGAAACTTATGGAAATAACAAACAGTATTCAAAATCAAAAGTCCATAAAACAATATAAACAGGAGCAGAGAGAACTCGGACCATTTGATCAGATGCTATTGAAGAATGAGCAGCCCCTGTCAACCGGTGACACCTGCCGTGCACTCCTTGTCATGATCGGGGAATTGCGGAAAAATCCGTCGACTATTCAGCTTATAAATAATGAACGATTTGTAAGAAAAACATCATCCAGCATTTTACTCAATGATAAATTGTATTTGCTGATAAGGTGATTTTATCGACCAAAGAACTTACAAAATGATGACTTAAAACGAGACTGCTTATGTTCTTGTTCCATCAACTTCTTTGTCAGAAATTTACCTCGTTTTAGAATTGTACGTAATTAGAGCATACGCTTGCGTATCGAATCAACTAAGAGACAAACTCCTTAAGCAGATGATGAAGGTTTATTGCTGCATAAGTGAGGGAAGTTGACGATAGAAAAGTTAAAGTCATTGCGTCTATTATAGAGCTTATTAGATTACCAATAAAGTACTTTTCAAGATAAATAGCCAAATATGAGAGCAAAACTGTGGATCGACATATATGACTCCTTACATCAGTAACACAGCCAATAAAGAAATATATGATTATTCTTTGTTCCAATAAATAACTTTACCACATACAGGAGATGCACAAAAAATCTTTGAAATCCTTGTCTTAATGTTTACATGATCTTTTCTTGTGCTCCAAACTATTTATACTGATTTAGCAATATCTGACAAAGGACATATATCCCAATTTATGTCAAAGCAAATTCTGTTTCTAATACATATATGTATAAACAACATCCAGGTGTTCCTTAATTTAGAATTTTATTTCCAGTAGAAATCTTGTGCAGTCAGAGCAGGTGTCCTTATTCTATTAATACAGGGTCCACCGTATAATTCTGTCATTCTTTTCATATGAAATCTTGCGAACTGAAACTGAAACTATTATTTCGTTCTTGCTAAGTCCATGAAATGTTGAAAAATTATCTGCACTACCGTGTCAAATTCATGGATTGCGTTAAATACCATCTGATCATAAACAACTCCATTTTAAGGTGAAAGCCATCACATGATTATGAAACTCTGCTTCTTAATACTGATGTCTTAAAATTTTGCATTTGTTTTGTTATTCTATTTTTGTACTTTATACATATTTTAATATTTCTTCAGAGTATGTCACTTGCAGTGTTTTGTTTTATGACACATTAATCATGTACTTTCCACAGCTTTTGAAGTTTCAAGGGCATATGTGCTACTTTTATGATCCTTCTGTTGTTGTCTTCATATTTTTAATTTCAAACAAGATACAGCATTTACAGCTGTTTTCCAATATACACTCTCCATCAGACCTGTTAAGTAAGTGATTTCGGTTTGTGGTCAGTTGCTGGTGTACTTAAGTACTAAATTCTTCTTGACAAGCGAATAAAAAAATCATTAAGACCTTTGTATTAAAGTGGGCAAGACTATAGTAGCTATTCTTTCAATAGTAATCTTATATATCGGCAAATTATTTGGGAGAGGGGGGGCACACGCCCCTTCCCCTTGCCAAAATATTCCTACGGCCATGACTTTTCAGTCAACATGAAAAATCATTGTATCATATTTGCATCTAATATTCAAACCTATCTTGACTTTAAAAAAAATTGAAAGTTAATCATAGAGTGTCTTCCCCTAACCAACTTTTGCATCACTGCACAGTGGAAGTGGATTTGCACACGACACTCAGATTTCAAAATACAAAACTAACCCTGGGTGACACAGATTATGAAACATGGCAGACATTTTAAAAACCTCACCTGTTATTATGATATACCTTGGCCATGCTACATTGGATACGGTTATCATTACAGGATTTTTCTGATATCATATATATTTTAAATAGTTAATACATTTCATACCTAGATATATCTTTAACATTACGATGAAGTTAAAAATAAATGCGACATGTTTTTACAAAGGACAAGATAGGGTAAGACCATTAATTGGCCCCCTATTTTGGGTGTCTTTCAGAATGATCCAACAGTTTATCCATGTAAACCTGTTTTCAGCCCTGCCACAAAATGAGTTTTGGTTTTAAGATTTAAAATATACAGGGGTCACAGTGAGCTCTGGAAATAGGTCAATTTTCGGAATTTCTCATTTTTATGCAAATTTTCATTAATTTTACAGCATATTTTCTTTCGGAAAACATAGAGCACACGCTTGCCTATCTACCAAATTTATATATTTTATACTCTGATATCAGATGCAGTATATGTGTAAAAATCTCAGACAGGCAAGTGTGTGCTCTATTTTTTCCGAAGAGAAATGTATCTCAAATATGATGAAATTCCACCAAAATTGAGGAAATTTGGAAAAATGTCCTATTTCTGCACCCTCTAGTGGCTTCCGTGTAAGCTTTGAATCAAAATTAGTGCTTGTCTTAAAGTAAGCATCATTTTAACTTTTTAACAACAAACTATAACAAATTTACCAGTGTTCTGATTTTTATATCAAATAGGGGGCCAGATTCGGCTCTTACCCTATCTTGTCCTTTTTAAAATTCCTGAAAAAAATTCACCTTGAACTAATTAAATTCAATATCCTTCAATATTAATTTCAATATTATCCATTAAAAATTGAAATATTGAATTTCATTTGGTGAATGAAGTTTAAACTTTTTTTATGAGAAAATGAAATGCTTCACAACTTTAAAGTAGGTACTGTAGTACTATCGCAGAAAAATATTTTTAGAAAAAATAATGTTCATTTACTTAAAGGTTTTGAAAATAATATTGAATGTTTAAAATGAAGAAAACGAACAGTATTTGGTCTTAGAAAACTAATTGCCTGACGTCACGGCGTCAGGCTGTATACTTACTTACTTATGCCTGCTACCCCTTTTGGGGCATAGGCCGCCTACAAGATTCCGCCAGGCCCCTCTATCTTGGGCAATATTTTCTATCTCCCTCCAGCTCTTCCCCAGCCTCTGACATCTCCCTCTAAGTCTCTCCGCCAGGTGTTCTTTGGCCTCCCTCTCTTGAACGTTTTCCTTGGGGGTTCCAGGATAGGGCTTGCCTTGTGATGTTCTCATGTGGCTTGCGAAATGCGTTTTATGCCCTATCCATCTCCATCTTCTCTGTATTATCTCAGTTTCTATTGGGGCTTGGTTGGTTCTTTGCCACAGATTGATGTTTCTTATTTTGTCGGGCCATCTAATCTGGAGGATGCGTCTCAGACAAGAGTTGACAAATGTCTGGATCCTGTTTATTGTGGTAACAGTCATCCTCCATGTCTCGGAACCATATAGAAGCACGGCCTTGACGTTGGTGTTAAAAATCCTAACTTTAGTGTTTGTTGTTATTCCCTTTGACTTCCAGATATTTCCAAGTTGCAGGAATGCTACTCTTGCCTTTCCTATTCTTGCCTTTATATCATTTTCTGTTCCTCCTTGTTGGTCCACTACACTGCCAAGGTATGTAAAGTGTTCAACTTCCTCTATGTCCTGTCCTTTTATATTTAATGGAGCATGTGATGATGTGTTTGCTCTTAGGATCTTTGTTTTTGTGATGTTGATGTTGAGTCCTATCTGTGCTGATGTTTCTGCCACTGTTGTAATTTTCTCCTGCATTTGTGTCTGAGTATGTGATAGGAGTGCCAGGTCATCCGCAAAGTCGAGGTCATCTAGCTGTGACCATGGTGTCCACTGTAATCCATTTCTTCTATTGTCAGGCTGTATAAGGATTGATATTTCCGAGGTGAAAAGAGAAGAGGTCACAGTTAGCCAGCAAAATTTTGTGCATGCTGATTATCACTGGAATTTATTACCTACGTTTTAACAAAACATTTAGCAGAAAAAAATTACCGTCTTACTAATACAATATATTGATGTGTTTATTTTCTTTAGTATTTTTGCATGCAGCTGTTTATTTCAAGAGATTTCATATACGGACATGTCCGTTTGACCTTTTTTCTGCGTTTCTGTCAAATGATTGGATAAATATATTTGTCTTCTAGGTAAGGGGTGTCACAATCATTTTGCGCCAAAAGTCACGTGTATATCTTCGCGCCCTTTTCCTGGATGTTCTGCACTGAATGGAAATGAAAACTTCAAGTCTGTTCTTTTTTAAATCATCGGAATTTCGAACTTTGGCTTTAAAAAAACATATCGGTGAAATAGTGAAAGAAGTTAGAAGTTACTTCATTTAAAGTTAATAAAACGAAACGGAAAAAGAGTTCTTAAGAGGAAACTAGCCAAATATACATAATATTTTAACATCCCTCAAACAAAGGTACATCCCCCCCCCCCCCCCCCGAGTTTTCAGAGATAAAATTCTTTCTCCTATGAAACACAGAAAATAATAGGAAAAGTGTCCCTCCCATTCCAAAAATATAAGGAACCAAAAGTTCTGTCATTTATGCATAACAGGCTGTTTCCAACAATGGTTGATGCTCTGGCATATCCAACAATCTAGTACTTAAACATATTCTGCATGTTAATCATAACGATTCATTTATTTCATGTAGTTTTATATTCTAAGCTGTCTTCCTGTGTATTCTATGCTGTCCAATCTATTTCTAAATTTTAATTTTAAAATTAATATTCATTAGTTCATTTCCCTTATTTAATATATACATCAAAAAACCATTTATAGAGTTGCGGAATGAGGAGCTTTTTTTATGTATGTTTTGCGAATCCACTGCAGGACGTGGAGACAGTTAAGCCTTAGGATGAGACCGTTTAAAACCAATTCCCGAGTCGCAGTAGGTGTTAGCACGATAAAGATTACATGAAACTTCTCATTGGTACTGAGTTCCAAGTATTTGTAACACTCCACAGGCGTCCTTATTATGGGTTATACAACAAACGAAAAACAGATCAAAACCAATTTTTAACACATACAAAAAATACCTTTTAAATAAAATCTCACTGTTCCTTTTTCCATCAGACTTGTAGCAACGGGGGGTTGGGGGATGTAAATTGAAAGGTTGGATCCCCCTGTATATAACATGAAATTTATTAAAGGGAAATGCAGTATTTAATGCTAAAAAAATATTTACAGAAAGAACTTGACACTGAAAAAAAATTGGTCACTACCCCCCCCCCCCAAAAAAAAAATAGGATATTCAACTTTGGGCATATTCCTTTTTTTGCAGATGAGTGAAAAAAAATTCTCTAGCTGGCCCCCCTACCCTTTCAAAAACAATTTAGGCTTTCCATTGCTTTCATAAGTACATGTAGCAAAAAACTTAGTATTAATGCATGATGTTTTGCTCGACGTCTTCATTATATATATTTCTAATGAAATAATTACCCCTCACCCCAATGTACATGTAAACGTTTATATATATATAACTTATCATGATTATAGGTTCTATAGATATTGATTGCATTAGTCAGGCAAGCTTTTTTGAAAAGCTATTACTTGTAAACAATGAAAGTACGAGGGCTGTTCAATAAATAATGTCCTCGGTGCTCAGATAGAAGTAAAAGACGCTTTTCAATTATTTATTTTTCATTATTTTATTATTTATTCTCTCTTATATAAAATACATGTCCGTAGCATTTTATATCCAATTTCTAATTGTTTGTAGAACTCATATTTAGGTATGTCCCTCGGTATTGTGGAAAATGGCAGATCCAATGATTTCCCGGACTTGTTTCTTCCTTTTAAAAGGTGTCTTTTCCAAGTTTGGAAATTGAAACAAGGCAAGAAGTCAAAGACCTTGCAAAAATTGTTAATGTGAAAAAACATTAACTTTCTGTTTCTCCCGGAAACCCCTTAACTCTTCAGGGCATGCGGTTTTGGACGCTGTCTTGAAGAAATTCAATGTAGTGGATTCCCGATTCTGGTCCTTCCTTTAATTAACCTTTTGATTTTTTGGCCAAAAAAGTGCTTTCTAGACTCCTCCAGAAATTAAACTGTCTCTCCGAATACGATTTTGAACAACATTACCGCTAATGTTTAAGAAAATTACAAGTAAAGCTGTCTTTGTGCTCTTGCATACCTGTGCTCTTTTCAAATTCGCCTTTTTTATCTAGTACCTCTGATGGTAAATTTTGTTTTTAGGGTTTATAGCGATAAATTCGTGTTCCAATATCTGTTTGAAAATAAAACAAACGTGGATAACTATAATTACTGATATTTTAAAATAATTGTTAAGAATTTCGTACACGCTGTCATTTTCACTCATTTTTCAAAATATATTGAGTGTCAAGCTTTTTTAACGCCAAACGTTTCTTGAATACAGTGTAAAATACCCCCGATGTGATGTCTATCAAATTTGCTATGTGTCTTAAATTCAATCATACAGCATCAAATATTATTTGTTGAAATTTGGCGAACAGTACATAAGTTGTTATAATTTTTGTTGGCAAGGAGGGTACCCATTTTTGATGCCCATTATATATTTTTTTATCATTGAAATCCAACTGCTCTTTTGTCTATAAAACAGGCATTGGTTGCTCTAAATAACACATATTTCAGTCAATATTTCTATGAGATTGTTTACAAGTTTTAAGGCAGCTTTAATGAAGCTTTTATTTTCATTCTTGTTTACTGATTCTTTACCATTCATTTATAATGCAGTGTCTCGAAAAGCCCTTCTTTCCCAGCTTCTCATGATGAAACTATGTGATGAAAAGTGGTCACATAAACTGTTATAAATTCACGAAAGATTCAATAATGAGAGAAAGTCAAGTTTAGTGTCATACAATATCTGTAATGTATGTCATATAGTTCAGGACATTATTTATTGAACAGCCCTCGTATATGAAAATGGCATAAATCATGGACGTTAGGAGGCGGAGTTAGGTGCGGAGGACGAATAAGCATACTCTGTAGATGGATTACATCCTCCGTTAGACCTATATCTGGATCAAGTGGATGAACAATAAAATTTTTAAAATACAATTTTAAACACAAACATCAACTTGTTAGTGAGTAACATGTTTCGTCTTTAGTAAGAACTGCTTCCGGGGTAATGGTAAAAATTGGGCAAAAACCGTCAAAACCATTTTTAAAAATGTGCAAATTTAACGTTTAAATATTGCAATAGTACTGATATCAGTGGTAAGTGGTAAAATGGCAATCTTAATACTCGAAAAAGTAAATATTATGAATTTAGTATAATGCAGTAAGAAAAGTTTTGAATACATGAGTCAGATGGTGTAATGGAAATCACACTTATTAAGGACATTGGTAAGGTTCCTGGCTTTTGTATAGATTTTTTCAAGAACTAAGAACTCTTGAACAGGTGTAATGATTATAAACATGTTATATTCTGGTAGATTGAACCCATCAATCCACCCTTCCTTATAAAATTTTGTCAAATCAATGTTTTTACAATTCTCAATGCATTTCACATGTAAAATGTTGATAAAAGGACGTTCTTGATTATTTGGCATAAAAATTTCTAAAATCCAGTCATTTCAGAAAGTTTATTTATTATATACATTATTGTATCCTCATTTCCAGTCATATCTGAATATCATGACTGAAAACACAAATTAAGAAACATGACACAGATCTAGCAGCAATGTTCATTATTTTAGAGTTACTTCCCTTAGAATCTAATTCGTATTCATAATGGTAAAGACTGTTTGACCGTTTATGTTAAGAAATTTACCATATTGAAACAAATTTTCTTAAAAATATTGGCATAGATTTGTTTTATATTTGTTTACAATTACTACATGTAAATGGTGCCTCCTTTGCACGACCACATTCAGTAACAGATTCTCGGCACTTGTCATATCTTGTGATTGTCCTTCCCATTATGAGTATACGGTAAAAAACGGTCTGTTGACCACTATTTACTGTATGTCCCTGAACACAATGTACAACAAAACAATCACTGTTTTTCTTCCTTGCTTTAGAGATGATTTTACTCGTTGGATGAAGCACATGTGTTTTGTCATTTAGAAATCATGGCGGTATAACGAATATGGCGATGAATTGAATTTCCCATCTTCTGGAAAACAAGAAGTAGAGTTACCGTTCTACGAAATACCATTTAGCGTTTCTATTCTTATTACCGGTATTACGTGTACATGTATATAAAAACATAATTATGATTAAAAATACTTCAAGTTTTTTTTAATGTAAAACTTCGCTATTTAAAACAAAATGTGCAGTTATGAAATAAAGACAAGTACATGTCTGCAGGTATTCTATTTAAAAAAAAAAACATACTGGGTCGATCGTCGTGATATTTTGCCGATAATAAGCAAAATGAATTCTTGAATAAATTTATTGTTTATGGCAACATTGTTAAGTAAACGTTCACAATTTATACCGTATAATAATTTTTTCAGCAAAATTTGCATTGATTAAATAATAAGTCATCTAAATAAAATAGTTATTATAGTTTTCGGCGTACTTTAACAGCGACCCCTCTTTCGTGGCGAAGCCGTTACTAACTGATTTTATAAAACAGAAAACAAAATTATTATACAGTTCATGTTAATTTAGTTCTTGTTTAATTACTTTAAAATTGCATGTACTTTGCATACTTTACAACAGGGATAGTGTCAACCAATTAGCCGCGCTTCACTGACCACACGCACCTGTGGCGGTATATCGAGATAATTGACACTTAAAAATGGACGTTTGTTTTGAAAACAGGGTGGCGGATGGCGGTATGCGAATTTGGCGTTATAAAGAGAATTTTATATAGCAGGAAAAACGCTCTTGGGAAATCATGGCGGTATTGCGAAAATGGCGATGTATGGAATGACGATAATTCGAGAATTGACTGTATACGCAAGAGCATGATATTCGTATGAACAATGTCTAAAGCAAGGTAAAGTATTGACAAACAAGATGATGAAACAAAAGTATTAGCAGTCTCAATTAAAGTCATCATTTCGTTAGGTCTATGGTCGATACAAGGACCTTGTCAGCAAGTACAATTTATCATTGAGTTCAATGCTGAATGACGTTTTATACTAATTGCTAGTCGATTATTTAAACACTGAATTGACGATGGAGTTTTTTTCCGTAATTTTCCAATCATGACAAGGAGCACACTGTGGGATGTTTTAGAGGTCTGTGTTCTCTGCTCCTTTTTTGTTTTTGTTTCATGGACTTTGATATTGAATTCTGATCGTTATCTCCATATATTTAACTATCAAATTTAGTAAAATACTGTGGTTACCTGATGACCGTTTCGATTGACCGTTGATATACCTTGCAGAATTCATTTAAATAAAAACATATTCTTTGAGATTTTAAAATTGTTTAATTTATGTGCTACTTATTTAGTGCACTATTTCCATAAGACATGTCACAAATTCATACTAAACCAATGTTATAGTGATGACAAATGTTCCGTTTACCTGATCAATATATATGTCTAACGGGGAGTGTAACCGGTCATCGGTAAACAGAGGTTACTTACTTCTTCTCGTGATCTGATCCCGCCTCTAGAATTTAAAAGTATAATAAAGGTCCCTGTTTTATGGTGAATCTCTGTTCATTTCTTATTTTTTTTTGAATATTGGGGGCTCTTTAGGAATGGGGGCCTTTCTATAACTTTTTGCTATTTTTTCAAGGTATCCGAAGTTTACCAATGTTCTATCTATTAAGAATGTTTCGGTTTTTGGTATGGCAGAAAGATATAATTAGAAATTTACATATCAAAAAAACTACCACAAATAACTTCGTGTACATTCAAAAAAAATATTGACCTATGCATAACCTAGATCACAAAATATCTTTTCCCAAAATATACTGATGGTCTCGATAATGTTTGCTTTGATATTTAATTTTATATAATGTACTTTTTTTTTCAAAATCACTTAAGTGTGATGTCGGTAAAAAAGAATTGTATAGAGAAGCATACCAGATATATCATATTTCATTTTAAATGTATTTACGTGCTGTTCGTAATGTCATTTTCGAACTCAAGCTTTTGCTTATTTACACAGGGAATAATTGAAAGACACACATTTCTGTTGGAAAAAATGTTAAAGGCTAGAATCAAAAAGACAGAAAGATAAAAATGTAAGTTTCTTTTT
Source organism: Saccostrea cuccullata (assembly GCF_032062105.1). NCBI lineage: Eukaryota > Metazoa > Mollusca > Bivalvia > Ostreida > Ostreidae > Saccostrea > Saccostrea cuccullata. The sequence goes on from NW_026925166.1 coordinate 10,411, forward strand.
AGTTCACTTTACTAAGTATATTTTGTGGTACAATATGTAAGAACTGTTAAAAGTTGCAATTTGTATTTAAAACTTGCATTATTTAACCGGGACAGCGATACCGTCCCATTATGACTCTTTTGTTGTACTTGAAATTAACGGAACAAGACATAAATCATCTTCAGATAGATTATATTTTGACAATATTTAAAATGCAACGTTTCTCTCCGACTGAATGTAAATCTGGATATGAAACATTTAAAGTTGTCAAATCCCTTTTTCTATTTTCTTTATTCTGATTTAATGTAAGGTAGCATGATTTTCAGTTCAGATACAAAGTAATGAGCACAATATTATGACTTAGAAATGTCGTGTGTCAGAGGTGACTCGGGAATTTGTTTTGATTATATATGTCTGGAACCTTTTTTTCCCCACAGCCAACAAAACCTATATAATCTCAACTAGTTCTTCTTTATGCGTATTAGTAAGAGGGTGGTCTGTTATGGAAAAATGTAATTTTGCTATTACTTTTGTATCTCTGTGGGGTCACTTTGCTGACGTCTGTTTGTCGAAAAATGCATGTATAAGTTTCAATTCTAACTGCATCATATCTTCAATAAGCTATATTTTATAAGTTCTATACAAATACATCCAGTTCCGTTTTTTTCCATTTCATCAAAGATCTTAAGGTTTGAGTAGAGGCGTTTACTTCAACTTAAATATAGTACATACATTGATGAGAAATGGAAGCCTAGATTTTTTTTCTTTTTCCTAATTTTGTTTATACTTACACTTATACCTTTGAAAAGAAAAGAGAAACTTTCAAAATGAAGCTTTTGATCTGTTGGTAACTTGTTTCAAGAAGAAAATGATTGTAATGTTTAACTTTTTTTTAAATTAGAAGATTTTTTTCAAATTTATTACGGCATTTCCTTAAATGTTACATAAAGATAAAAATGGGTAGTAAATAGAATGGCTATAACGGATTGTTACTGAAGAAAAAATGTTTTGGAATAATGTATAATATTTAGAATAGGTACAGGACCCTGGTATTGATTCATTGTTTACGAAAAGTTTCAGGTAAGTTAGGGATAACAACACTTGGTTCGAAAACTATTGTGTTTAAGAAATCCTATGGGATATATTTTTCCTAAGGGATTGTCTTCTCTCTCCTATAGGAAATGCAATCTTACAGGAGACTAAATTTCCCCATAGTAATTTAATTTCCTGTAGGATTTCTTAAATATCCAACAGGAAATTAAGAAATCCTGCAGGATTTTGATAATATCCCTCAGGAATTTTATTTTTCCTATAGGATTTAATTTTTTCCCACGGGAATTTTTTGTTCGAAGGTAATAATCTCAGCTGACAGGTGAGATATACCTGTAATAAAAATAGTTTTGAACTCTGTGAGTGATGGTCTACCACTTGGTATACATGGTTTCTATGTGCAATTTTGCGGGCGCCAAAATTCCCCTTTTAAACTGGCATACTTATCTGACACGGTATTAATAGTTAATATAATAAAAAGTTTTGAATTTCGGAAGATTTTGTTTCAAGTATTATGTGCTGCATATTTGAAAATTTTATTTTGCTGTTAAAATGTGTTATTATGATAAACTTATAAGTAACTCAAAGCTCTGTGATTAATTGTCTAAAATAAAGCAGAAGAAAGACTTTTAATAGTAGTTAACTTCAGTTTACTACAGTTAACTATAATTTACTAGTTGATTATTGTAAATTATAGTAAACTATAGTTAACCATAGTCAATCAAAGTGTTGAAATAATCACTTTAGTAAATCAAAGTTTAAAGTGATCATTTTAGTGCCATAATTATCGCTAGAGTAAATCAAAGTGTGTCCACAGTTAATGAAAGTTTCTATAGTGATCACCATGTTGAATCAATGTTTTAATATTTATCACTAAAATGTGATATAATTTACTATAATTAACAACTGTAAACTATATTTATTATGTTCACTATAGTAAATCAAAATTACAAAGGGTTCACTGTCGTAAATCAAAGTTTTCATAGTGCCAAAGTATTCATTATAGTCAACTGAGTTATTTATAGTTAACTATAGTTAACTATAATTAACTTATCATAATTAATTTTTGGTTAGGGTGACGAAATGATGACTCTAAACGATATTAATAATAATAATCAAATATGTAAACATTATAGTAAACTCAGTCAAATGAATTACATGTACTAGATACAAACATAGATTTACCTCTTACCACTGATCACATCAATAGCTGTTTAGTCTCTCATATTGATGTATTTTTATCCTTTTTCATTACTACCATATCAACCATCCTATTATTTTCATAAAGTAAAAGAAGCATATCAATTATTAATGCGAGTTTGTTAAGCATCGTGCTAAGTATTTCAGGTTTGTATTTTTTTATATAAACGATACAAATACATGATGTGGGCACAAAACACCTGGAAATTAATCAAGAGGGACCAGGCGCAAGGAGGAGTACATGTAAACAACCCCAATCTATTGATTAGGTAGTCAGAATCTTTCCTAATCTAGTTTATTATAACAATCAGACATGTTTCGAAATGCTGACTTTTAAGGAGGCTGTCAAAATCCCGGTAACATCAACTTCTTAGTCAAAAGCATTCCTTGCTCTAAAAAATATTGTACTCAGAACAAGCTCTCAAGTAGTGAATAATTTATGGATGAGATGTTATCACCATCAGTAGATGATACCGGAATATTAATGAATAAATAAGGAAATTTGACTATGGGAAATCTGAAGTCATCTCATTTGTCATATAGTTAAGTTGATACTTCATATTTAGCTGCTGACGTATATGGTCAGAGCTGTTTCCGTTAGAGATAATGGCTAAAATCATGAAAAAATTGCTTTTCAATTTGACAATATAGTAAAAACACATATAAAATGGACAAGTTGAAACCCGTAAAAAGTAAACAAGATTAATATAATGTAAAAAATTGTTCTAATAGGTGAAATTGATGCAACAAACAAAGTGTGATATGAAGAGATCCATCCTTTTTTATACAGAACTATAGAAACCTTTGAAAAGTGATGGTGACATCCCACAGAAATGACAGTCAAAGCAAAGCCCAACTAAAATTTAAATGTCATTCCAAAAAATTCCATGCCGTAGAAGGTGTTATATTGTACCGTTCTGTGACTTGTTTCCTTAGTTAAAAATATTTGTTTCTTATACTGATCAGTCCTAGAGCATCAAACCTAAATGTACGCATCAAATCTACGACAAAAGACTATATTAAAAGAAAAATAGAAGAAAGAGGGGGGATGTGTAAAAATTACATTCTATCCCTTTTGCGGGGATATTTGTATAGATATTTTATTGATTGTGTACATTTAAGAATGATAGTTCCAGTACCTAAGGTAGATAAAAATATAAAATACATAAGAAAAGAATGCATTTTAAATCAGGTGAATTTCATAATCATTTCTTATGCATTCAAAGAAGCGTTATGTTATAAAGAAACTTTAGCGGGGTTCATTACAGGAATATCCTATTTCTATTTTAAAATGTGTTTACGTAATGTAATTTTCTTTTATGACAACAATTTACCAGGTTTTTTCCCTGATTTTTGCATGGATAACGTAAAAGACTCTGTAACTATTACTGTTGCAGAAAATCTATTGTTGAATGCTCTGTAGCTTTTTAAAAAAGATTAAAAAGGTCATTACTTTGTTTTCTGGATTTATTTTGTCCCCATTATTTTAGTGTCTTTTTTAAAAAAAATCTTCCTCAGTGTGATCATATGTGAGGTAGTGTTACGTACTTTTCAGGTATAATGTAGTGTGCAGATTAGACTAACGGCCGAGGTTGTCTTTGTAGAATCGTGTGTCAGCAGTGATTATTGCTTTTGTTATGATAATGTACATGTATGATTTGAATCATCTTTCCTTAGGCAACAAAGTGCATGCAATGACTGCTGCTTCCTTTTTCTGATACATTTTGTCCTGATGTTTGCACAAACTATCATAAGAAATGTTTCTTGCACGCTAGTATAACTACGAGGGTACCTAAAAGTACATGTATGTAGACATTTGTCGTTTAATTTTGTTGCCTGCTGAAAATTCGGTACAATTATCATTTTGCCTGACTTTCTTTTGTCTCTCCCTCTGTGCTCTGTATATATATCGGTCCGTCTGACACACCTCTTAATTATGTTCCCCAAACGAAGTTGGGGAACATATTGTTTTTACTCTGTTTCTTATTATTAGGGTCTTCCGTCTTCAGCGGAAGACCCTTCTATTATTCTTCGGTTTCTTTTTTACCTTTATTATTATTATTATTATTATTATGTCGCCCCGAACGAAGTCGGGGACGACATATTGATATTGTACGCATGTTTTTTTTTATCCAGGCTGTTTCTCGGAGATGGCTGGGACAATCTTCCTGAAACTTTCCTCAAAGGTCGATCACTTGTTGTAGTTGTGCAGTGAGGTCGTTCAGTTCCAATATGTCTACCGTTGCCATGGAAACCTGTAAAAAGCGACAAATTTTGTCCGAGAGTGTTCTCTCTGGTCCCTTAAATGTTCGCCATGAAACTTTTCTTATTTTAATGATTAGTATCTGTAGTTGTGTAACTCGCATTTAAAATTTTCAAATAATCGATTATTGCCATGGAAACCAGGTGAAAGTTAAAATTCTTTAATTTCGATTTTCTCAATAACTAAGCAGCCAATTGTTTTGAAACTTTCAATGTTTATTCCTTGCAATGTGTCAAAGTGATTTCTACTTTTAAAATAATTGTAATGAGTCGCTCACAGTTGCCATAGAAACAAACAGAAAAAAAGATTCAGATGTACACATGTGTTCTCCAAGATCTAGGTCAAAGGGTCAAAGTTCGTCGTATTCAATAAAAGGTCTTTTTACAAGGATTACATATTTGAAATACAAAAGCCCTAGCACTTACCGTTCAAACGTTATGGCTATGTACTATGTTCAAGACGCCCCCCCCTTTTTTTAAGCACACTCCCAGGTAGAATACACAGATATAACATATACAACTTACAAGTAGCTTTTAAAAATCTTCATTCATAAAACTCAGTTTCCGTCATATGATATTTTGCCATCATTCATTCTCCTTCTGTTTTGTCTCTTGAATTTATAAATATTTTATTTTATCTATATATAAAAAAATAACGATTGTAAGCTGCATTTATTATCATTTCGCGTTTTTTTGTATATCTATCACTTGTATATTATTCATTTCATTAGATAGTGCAAGTATAAATAAAAAAATTGGTACGTCATTTTCATAGTTTTTATTCATTCAAAAATATTTTGATCCGCTCCTGAAGGTTCTCGAAGCCTTGATCACCACTGTATACAAAACATTCATCTCGCCGAAAATGTTCATGATTCCGCTAAACTGACAAAGTTTACACATGATTTATCATCATTTAACATACATCAGCTCTCTGCAATGCAGAAATACTCGAATTGATGGGGAAAATTCAGGAGTTATTGATGAGAAAAAATCCAGGAGTTATTATGTCGCCCCGAACGAAGTCGGGGACGACATATTGATATTGTACGCATGTTTTTTTTATCCAGGCTGTTTCTCGGAGATGGCTGGGACAATCTTCCTGAAACTTTCCTCAAAGGACGATCACTGGTTGTAGTTGTGCAGTGAGGTCGTTCAGTTCCAATATGTCTACCGTTGCCATGGAAACCTGTAAAAAGCGACAAATTTTGTCCGAGAGTGTTCTCTCTGGTCCCTTAAATGTTCGCCATGAAACTTTTCTTATTTTAATGATTAGTATCTGTAGTTGTGTAACTCGCATTTAAAATTTTCAAATAATCGATTATTGCCATGGAAACCAGGTGAAAGTTAAAATTCTTTAATTTCGATTTTCTCAATAACTAAGCAGCCAATTGTTTTGAAACTTTCAATGTTTATTCCTTGCAATGTGTCAAAGTGATTTCTACTTTTAAAATAATTGTAATGAGTCGCTCACAGTTGCCATAGAAACAAACAGAAAAAAAGATTCAGATGTACACATGTGTTCTCCAAGGTCTAGGTCAAAGGGTCAAAGTTCGTCGTATCCAATAAAAGGTCTTTTTACAAGGATTACATATTTGAAATACAAAAGCCCTAGCACTTACCGTTCAAACGTTATGGCTATGTACTATGTTCAAGACGCCCCCCCCCCCTTTTTTTAAGCACACTGCCAGGTAGAATACACAGATATAACATATACAACTTACAAGTAGCTTTTAAAAATCTTCATTCATAAAACTCAGTTTCCGTCATATGATATTTTGCCATCATTCATTCTCCTTCTGTTTTGTCTCTTGAATTTATAAATATTTTATTTTATCTATATATAAAAAAATAACGATTGTAAGCTGCAGTTATTATCATTTCGCGTTTTCTTGTATATCTATCACTTGTATATTATTCATTTCATTAGATAGTGCAAGTATAAATTAAAAAATTGGTACGTCATTTTCATAGTTTTTATTCATTCAAAAATATTTTGATCCGCTCCTGAAGGTTCTCGAAGCCTTGATCACCACTGTATACAAAACATTCATCTCGCCGAAAATGTTCATGATTCCGCTAAACTGACAAAGTTTACACATGATTTATCATCATTTAACATACATCAGCTCTCTGCAATGCAGAAATACTCGAATTGATGGGGAAAATTCAGGAGTTATTGATGAGAAAAAATCCAGGAGTTATTATGTCGCCCCGAACGAAGTCGGGGACGACATATTGATATTGTACGCATGTTTTTTTTTATCCAGGCTGTTTCTCGGAGATGGCTGGGACAATCTTCCTGAAACTTTCCTCAAAGGACGATCACTGGTTGTAGTTGTGCAGTGAGGTCGTTCAGTTCCAATATGTCTACCGTTGCCATGGAAACCTGTAAAAAGCGACAAATTTTGTCCGAGAGTGTTCTCTCTGGTCCCTTAAATGTTCGCCATGAAACTTTTCTTATTTTAATGATTAGTATCTGTAGTTGTGTAACTCGCATTTAAAATTTTCAAATAATCGATTATTGCCATGGAAACCAGGTGAAAGTTAAAATTCTTTAATTTCGATTTTCTCAATAACTAAGCAGCCAATTGTTTTGAAACTTTCAATGTTTATTCCTTGCAATGTGTCAAAGTGATTTCTACTTTTAAAATAATTGTAATGAGTCGCTCACAGTTGCCATAGAAACAAACAGAAAAAAAGATTCAGATGTACACATGTGTTCTCCAAGGTCTAGGTCAAAGGGTCAAAGTTCGTCGTATCCAATAAAAGGTCTTTTTACAAGGATTACATATTTGAAATACAAAAGCCCTAGCACTTACCGTTCAAACGTTATGGCTATGTACTATGTTCAAGACGCCCCCCCCCCTTTTTTTAAGCACACTGCCAGGTAGAATACACAGATATAACATATACAACTTACAAGTAGCTTTTAAAAATCTTCATTCATAAAACTCAGTTTCCGTCATATGATATTTTGCCATCATTCATTCTCCTTCTGTTTTGTCTCTTGAATTTATAAATATTTTATTTTATCTATATATAAAAAAAATAACGATTGTAAGCTGCATTTATTATCATTTCGCGTTTTCTTGTATATCTATCACTTGTATATTATTCATTTCATTAGATAGTGCAAGTATAAATTAAAAAATTGGTACGTCATTTTCATAGTTTTTATTCATTCAAAAATATTTTGATCCGCTCCTGAAGGTTCTCGAAGCCTTGATCACCACTGTATACAAAACATTCATCTCGCCGAAAATGTTCATGATTCCGCTAAACTGACAAAGTTTACACATGATTCATCATCATTTAACATACATCAGCTCTCTGCAATGCAGAAATACTCGAATTGATGGGGAAAATTCAGGAGTTATTGATGAGAAAAAATCCAGGAGTTATTATGTCGCCCCGAACGAAGTCGGGGACGACATATTGATATTGTACGCATGTTTTTTTTATCCAGGCTGTTTCTCGGAGATGGCTGGGACAATCTTCCTGAAACTTTCCTCAAAGGACGATCACTGGTTGTAGTTGTGCAGTGAGGTCGTTCAGTTCCAATATGTCTACCGTTGCCATGGAAACCTGTAAAAAGCGACAAATTTTGTCCGAGAGTGTTCTCTCTGGTCCCTTAAATGTTCGCCATGAAACTTTTCTTATTTTAATGATTAGTATCTGTAGTTGTGTAACTCGCATTTAAAATTTTCAAATAATCGATTATTGCCATGGAAACCAGGTGAAAGTTAAAATTCTTTAATTTCGATTTTCTCAATAACTAAGCAGCCAATTGTTTTGAAACTTTCAATGTTTATTCCTTGCAATGTGTCAAAGTGATTTCTACTTTTAAAATAATTGTAATGAGTCGCTCACAGTTGCCATAGAAACAAACAGAAAAAAAGAATCAGATGTACACATGTGTTCTCCAAGGTCTAGGTCAAAGGGTCAAAGTTCGTCGTATCCAATAAAAGGTCTTTTTACAAGGATTACATATTTGAAATACAAAAGCCCTAGCACTTACCGTTCAAACGTTATGGCTATGTACTATGTTCAAGACGCCCCCCCCCCCCCCCTTTTTTTAAGCACACTGCCAGGTAGAATACACAGATATAACATATAGAACTTACAAGTAGCTTTTAAAAATCTTCATTCATAAAACTCAGTTTCCGTCATATGATATTTTGCCATCATTCATTCTCCTTCTGTTTTGTCTCTTGAATTTATAAATATTTTATTTTATCTATATATAAAAAAAATAACGATTGTAAGCTGCATTTATTATCATTTCGCGTTTTCTTGTATATCTATCACTTGTATATTATTCATTTCATTAGATAGTGCAAGTATAAATTAAAAAATTGGTACGTCATTTTCATAGTTTTTATTCATTCAAAAATATTTTGATCCGCTCCTGAAGGTTCTCGAAGCCTTGATCACCACTGTATACAAAACATTCATCTCGCCGAAAATGTTCATGATTCCGCTAAACTGACAAAGTTTACACATGATTTATCATCATTTAACATACATCAGCTCTCTGCAATGCAGAAATACTCGAATTGATGGGGAAAATTCAGGAGTTATTGATGAGAAAAAAATCCAGGAGTTATTATGTCGCCCCGAACGAAGTCGGGGACGACATATTGATATTGTACGCATGTTTTTTTTATCCAGGCTGTTTCTCGGAGATGGCTGGGACAATCTTCCTGAAACTTTCCTCAAAGGACGATCACTGGTTGTAGTTGTGCAGTGAGGTCGTTCAGTTCCAATATGTCTACCGTTGCCATGGAAACCTGTAAAAAGCGACAAATTTTGTCCGAGAGTGTTCTCTCTGGTCCCTTAAATGTTCGCCATGAAACTTTTCTTATTTTAATGATTAGTATCTGTAGTTGTGTAACTCGCATTTAAAATTTTCAAATAATCGATTATTGCCATGGAAACCAGGTGAAAGTTAAAATTCTTTAATTTCGATTTTCTCAATAACTAAGCAGCCAATTGTTTTGAAACTTTCAATGTTTATTCCTTGCAATGTGTCAAAGTGATTTCTACTTTTAAAATAATTGTAATGAGTCGCTCACAGTTGCCATAGAAACAAACAGAAAAAAAGATTCAGATGTACACATGTGTTCTCCAAGGTCTAGGTCAAAGGGTCAAAGTTCGTCGTATCCAATAAAAGGTCTTTTTACAAGGATTACATATTTGAAATACAAAAGCCCTAGCACTTACCGTTCAAACGTTATGGCTATGTACTATGTTCAAGACGCCCCCCCCCCCCCACTTTTTTAAGCACACTGCCAGGTAGAATACACAGATATAACATATACAACTTACAAGTAGCTTTTAAAAATCTTCATTCATAAAACTCAGTTTCCGTCATATGATATTTTGCCATCATTCATTCTCCTTCTGTTTTGTCTCTTGAATTTATAAATATTTTATTTTATCTATATATAAAAAAAATAACGATTGTAAGCTGCATTTATTATCATTTCGCGTTTTCTTGTATATCTATCACTTGTATATTATTCATTTCATTAGATAGTGCAAGTATAAATTAAAAAATTGGTACGTCATTTTCATAGTTTTTATTCATTCAAAAATATTTTGATCCGCTCCTGAAGGTTCTCGAAGCCTTGATCACCACTGTATACAAAACATTCATCTCGCCGAAAATGTTCATGATTCCGCTAAACTGACAAAGTTTACACATGATTTATCATCATTTAACATACATCAGCTCTCTGCAATGCAGAAATACTCGAATTGATGGGGAAAATTCAGGAGTTATTGATGAGAAAAAATCCAGGAGTTATTATGTCGCCCCGAACGAAGTCGGGGACGACATATTGATATTGTACGCATGTTTTTTTTTATCCAGGCTGTTTCTCGGAGATGGCTGGGACAATCTTCCTGAAACTTTCCTCAAAGGACGATCACTGGTTGTAGTTGTGCAGTGAGGTCGTTCAGTTCCAATATGTCTACCGTTGCCATGGAAACCTGTAAAAAGCGACAAATTTTGTCCGAGAGTGTTCTCTCTGGTCCCTTAAATGTTCGCCATGAAACTTTTCTTATTTTAATGATTAGTATCTGTAGTTGTGTAACTCGCATTTAAAATTTTCAAATAATCGATTATTGCCATGGAAACCAGGTGAAAGTTAAAATTCTTTAATTTCGATTTTCTCAATAACTAAGCAGCCAATTGTTTTGAAACTTTCAATGTTTATTCCTTGCAATGTGTCAAAGTGATTTCTACTTTTAAAATAATTGTAATGAGTCGCTCACAGTTGCCATAGAAACAAACAGAAAAAAAGATTCAGATGTACACATGTGTTCTCCAAGGTCTAGGTCAAAGGGTCAAAGTTCGTCGTATCCAATAAAAGGTCTTTTTACAAGGATTACATATTTGAAATACAAAAGCCCTAGCACTTACCGTTCAAACGTTATGGCTATGTACTATGTTCAAGACGCCCCCCCCCCACACTTTTTTAAGCACACTGCCAGGTAGAATACTCCTGATAGAAAATTTTCTCCTCTTTCAAATGATATATATCATGTTATTGTTCAAAGACTAATTATTAGTGAAATTTTTCAAATAAAAAATACAAATTTTTCGTCATGACGCTGTGATTTATCGGATAACGTCAATTATTTTGTTCTTACATTTCCATGGTTGTGTTGTAAAAACTGCACAAGAAAAATCACCTCTGACAACATATGACATTGCATAAGTGATTTTTTATTTAACTACATTGTTATTGTCACTTTTTATGATCGACAATTTTGGCATTTTAGAAGAAAAATCAGATTTATATTACCCCACCCCCTTAAAAAGAGACAGGAGATGTTTTATATCTTTTTTTACAATCATTTTTGTCAGTGTATTTTTATTTTTAAGGGTGGGTTTTATTGTTTATATGGTCCATGCTTGTAAAATCTCGACGGAAAACTCAGATTCAACTAATACCAGAGACTGTTATGCCTCCCCCCCCCCCCAAAAAAAAAGAAAGAAATACACAGTTCAGATCAGATTGATAGTTTGAATGCTCTTTTGTTTCAGAAGTTTTCTTTCGTTATTTTATGATGGAAAAATTTGAACAATTTTATGATCATGGTATGTAGAATGAAAGTAACTTGCGAATTTATAATACATGTACATGGACTTCGTCGATATCTAAAATTATAAGGCCACAAAAAAAAATCCCTGTGTCTCATGTACACGAATTTGAATAAATTCGGAATACGGAGATTATATTATGTCTGCTAATAAGGGGCATTTTGATAACAAACGGCCCAATCATTTTCCAGAGAAAGATATTGACTGTACTGTTTAATGTCCCTCTCATGAATTTTTCATTCATATGGAGACACCACCGCTTTCCATTGGAGAAAAATTTCGTCCATTACTCTGTACTCAGGGCCATTGAGCAGGTAGTGATCTTTTTTCGTGCCAGCGCCTACTGCGACAGGGGAACTCTGTTTATACAGTCTCATCCGTAGGACCGGTCTTCATGCACGTCCCGCGGTGGGATTCGAATCCGCGACGAGAGAGAGAGAGAGAGTATATTATTTCACACATAAATTAAATGAGGGCGTTCATCTAAAATACTTTCTGTCCTTGTGGTTTTTTTTTCAAAAGGATTCATTCTTTTTTGGAGCAGTGTGAGGAACAGATTCGATTGTATCTTTCTATGAATCTCACTCAAATGACCCGAAGAGCTTTATCAAATTGTCCTCCCTGATCAGGGAGGACCCTGCATTAAAGATGCATATAATACACATTGCTGCAATATAAATTATACCCACTGAAACTTTAAATTTGGCACTGAACTTCCAGTAATTGGAAGGACCCCCCCCCAACTTTTCTTATGTTCTGAAAATGTGCATTTGTAGCGCCTCGTGGTGGTAAGCAAGTTCACGAACCAATCAACTTCTCTTCGTCTCTATATATTTTACTTATTAATGGAATTCCAACATCCACCACCTTTTATCAATCTACAAGACTTGCATAGGAAGTAAATTGTTTGACTGATAGCAAGTCTCCATGATGAATAAATGTCTGTTTTATAATAAAAATAATTATTTGAAAATAATTGACAATGTGTTTTTCTTGCTTGATTACTTAAGACTACAATTTTGCTAAAATTAAGACAATTAAAACCTTACCTACATGCGTGTTTGTTTCAGCTATGCATATCAAAATGCATTTCCAGAGGTGAATTCGTAGTTTCCAGTGTGGTTAGGGTCCAATTTTTTTTTATAAAAAAATATTTATCAGGATGAAAATTTCTGCACAGGATAAAGTTTTTAAAAAGTAAAATTTAGAGGGAGGGGTAATGGCTGCTTTCTCTTTTAAGCACGCGTTACGTGCACCTGGGGTGACATTCGTTTTTATATTAAAAAGAAATGACATACCGTATGAAGCATTGCCATATGTACACTTTTGAATAACACCTGATTTCGCCTATAGAATCTAAAAAGTTTCCGTGAAATACACCTTCGGAAACAATGACCAAAATATACGATCCTCGCACATAAATTCTACAATAATAATAAATGCAGTTTGAGTGATTGAGACATTTCGTGCAAAAATCATTGAAACAATTCCGAGAGAGAGAAGAGAGAGAGAGAGAAAGAACATTATACTAATAGTATGTACATGTACTAAGTATTATAAAGTATACAATGCATGGCCAAAAATGACTCCGAAAATACTCAGTCCAGTACATAATGCACCTGTCTTAATTCTGTTGAGAGGGGTACAGCGAATTGTACAGCCTTGAATATGGGTTAATCCCACTGCATGTCTACTTCCTGCTGGCTAATCCCCCCTCCATGAAATAGGATTTTCGAGTTTGGGCATTTTGTTTAGCTTGTCAACTTTTTTTCAGGTAAGTTAATTTTGTTCTCTGGCTGCCTCCCCCCCCCCCTTCAAAAACGATGCTAGGTCACTGTACAGTTGTGTAATTGTTGTTTGGTTAGTTGATTAAATGACACATTAAAATTAATAGCTTAATTAGAGTTATTAGCCACATGCTAAATATTTCATCAGTTTCAAGTTTTATTTGAATCATTTAATTAATTAACAGTTCCTACTTTCCCCTCTAAAAAGCTTTGTTTTGTTTATTTATTCCTTAAGTCATATCACTCATATGACTTATCAGATAACATAATTACAAAATATAGGATGTAAAGCACAGAATTAATATACATAAATGAAATATTCACATACACTTCCTTTAAGTTAATACTGCTTGTTATAGCATGCACAGTTAAATTGTTAAATATCTATACACAAAACACTTTGAAGACGAAGAAAAAAAAGCATCACACTCTTGCTGAAAACAGTCAGTTAATCTTTGTTTGAAAATTTTTAAAAAATATATTTTTGTTTGTAATATTTTGACAAAACATGCAGCTAAAACATGCAAATAAGATATACACAGATGCCGGAAATATCTTTGGAGGAAGTGGTGAATACTGGATTCGCTTCCTGTTGCCAGGTAACAATAAATAATTATAATGCAGGTTACTTCTATTCGTTAGCGATATTTGTACATGTTGACATGTTAACAAAATTTTTAATGTTGATTATTTCAGACACATAGGAAGCGATTCATTTTTATTTCTCCCTTTCTTTTTTTTTTTGGGGGGGGGGTCTTGACAAGCAATAAGAAAGCAAAACAAAACGAACTTTTTCATTATAGTATATATTCGTTATAGTATATTTTTCCGAGGGTTTTGTTTTCCAACTTCAATTATATACTGTTAAATTATATTTCTTTGATCTGCCTCCCCGTTTCTTCAAGCTTGATTTTGATTTTTGGTACATGTACATAACGCTGTTTAGATTCTAGTTTGCAATAAACTGCACACCATTGTGTGAAATCCAACGCCTCGGCTTTACACTATGATATGGTTTTCTATGCTTTTTAACTTAAATATAGAAAAATATCAATTAATAGTGACAAAAATCATGTCGAATAAGAGTAGATCTATGTCCATTTTGTTGCTGCCCTAGTCTAAAGATAATATGCGATTTCTCCCCCATATTTGTGTTTAAGAAGTAAAAAAAAAAATTCCTCGAAAATGAAAATAAAGGCGAAGATCGTGGTATATTCGCTACTTCAAAGGATTTTCACCTTCAGTTTGATGTAAATCATTTTTTTTTCATACTATACAGTGGATTTTAATAATTATACTTACGACTACTTATTATGTTGTTTAGTATAAGCATTTACTGTATGGGGAAATATTATAATTAATGATGCGTCTTCACATTGCATTTATTTGCAAAATTCGGCAAACATCTATGACGTCAACTTCAGCGCTCGTTTTTACGATAACGTCATAATGCACATAAGGGTGGTTTTCGCTTGACGGTCATCATATACAACTTACAAGTAGCTTTTAAAAATCTTCATTCATAAAACTCAGTTTCCGTCATATGATATTTTGCCATCATTCATTCTCCTTCTGTTTTGTCTCTTGAATTTATAAATATTTTATTTTATCTATATATAAAAAAATAACGATTGTAAGCTGCATTTATTATCATTTCGCGTTTTCTTGTATATCTATCACTTGTATATTATTCATTTCATTAGATAGTGCAAGTATAAATTAAAAAATTGGTACGTCATTTTCATAGTTTTTATTCATTCAAAAATATTTTGATCCGCTCCTGAAGGTTCTCGAAGCCTTGATCACCACTGTATACAAAACATTCATCTCGCCGAAAATGTTCATGATTCCGCTAAACTGACAAAGTTTACACATGATTTATCATCATTTAACATACATCATCTCTCTGC
>NW_026925167.1:0-25422 GCF_032062105.1 Saccostrea cuccullata
GAACTCTTCAATTTTGAAAAGTACTTTTATTACTTTGCTATTTATGGTAAATATTTTGACGCTTGTTAAAACGTGCAAAGTTTGATGTAAGACAATGAAAGTCAATTCGTACAGGTCACTGACATTAAAATCCATCAGATATTATACATGAGTACCTCTTCCTAACTGCAAAATGCACCGGTGAGTGGATGTATCAGCTGTGTTAACTACGGAATGAGTTTTTCATGTTTTTGGCAACGCCGAACATGCATATGTAACGTGAACTGGGATTCGTTGTTTTGGCTTCGCGATCCTGTGGTGCGGCCAATCAAATGATCCATGCATATTTAATTACATAAGACGATTTTTCAGCGAGTTTGTCCACAGGTGATAAGTAAAGACGAGATCACCCATGTGTTTCCAACGATGCAGTCAGGAATGACAAAAAAGATGCATAATGAGAACATTTTTATTACATTTAGGTCCAGATCTCGATCTCGAGACAGAAGGAGACGCAGCCGAAGTAGATCTCACAGCCGACAGCGACGAAGGAGGTCAAGCTCTGTCAGCCCCCGGCGATCCAGCAAACGATCAAGATCTAGGTCACCAAGCAAGTCAAAAAGTAGGTCACCACAGAGTAAATCGGGGAGTGGATCTCCACCAAGAAATGGGCAGCAGAACGACAAATCTCCATCAAGGAGTCCTGCTAACTGAATCAAATTTCATTTTATCATCATTGCTCATTTATAAACTTTGCATTTTAAACTTTAGTTATTGTATCTTTCTGTCAAGTGTTTGCTTAAATGATCTGTTATTTTAAAAACCATCTACCTACTTGCTACAATGTTGACATGCACTAGAAAAATTATTTTAACAAATTTGTAAATTGATGGCAATGCAGTGCAATCCTGTATATTTTAATTATGTTTTAATTTTTGTGGTGTGTGTACCAGATATATTTAAACAAGGGCTTTTCATTTGCTTTTGCTCTTACTTGAATTGTTTGTGCAGAAAAGTAAGAACAATGTAACAGAAAGTAATTATATTGTTATGAGTATGACATGATACTACTAGCTATTAATTTTATTTTAGTTGTTTGATATACAAAGTATTGTTTTGATTACTTTGATTGAAGATATTATTGTCAAGTATTATCATTGTCCTAGTAAATTTTGTACATAGGTTGTAAATTATCACCCACCCAAACTAACTGAAGAAATATAAATTAAAAAGAATAATTATTATAGATTGTTTTTGTTATGAGTTTACAATTCAAAATTCTTTTTTGAATTGAACATTTGAAGGTGCATTTGACAATTCCAATTTCTGCCAGAATAACTAAAGCCAGTAAAGGCATGCAAGGGCATAACATTGGATCAATTTCAACATGGGGATACCTGTAAAAAATGTAAACAAGAACAATAGAACCTTTTCTACAACCATTAAATTTATTAACAGCGTTAAATTTACCATAAATTCATGCATTCTTATTCTCACAAATATATATTAGATTGTCTTTGCCTTCACTTTACTATCATAACTTTGGTTTATTTGATGTGTTTTCTGGATCTCCAGTTTCCCAATCGTATGCTGGTAAATTCTTGTGATCTACAAGAAATATGCAGTAAAATAAAGCTGTCTATTGAAATCAATATTATATTGAACAAAGACTAGAGATATGAAATTATTGTTTATTTATTTCTTGCAGACTAGCACGAGTTTATAAAATATACATCCATAGAACATGGGTGTCAGAAACAAATTGAAAGGGGGGGGGGGGGCTAATCAAAAGAGGGGGCTAAACCAACAAAAATAGGTAAATCCCAATTTTCAATGCCTATATGATGTGTATTTTTGCAAAAGAAGCGGGATGGGGGAAGGGCACTTAGCCCCCCGGTTCCAACGCCTATGAAGAATGGCTAACATTTGTGCTACATATGAACAATTTCTAAAACGATTTAAGATTTGATGAAGCAATAATAACAGCAGTCTTGATTTAAAGAGACACAGTGATGCACAAATATAGAAGTTTTGCATGACCCATGTAAATTTTGTTCAATACCTAAAAATATTAGGTTTCAGAAAATTACAGGATTCAGAACCTAAAAATTCTACTTTTAAGTAGAAAAATAAAAGTAAAATAATTTCAGTATGCCCCATAATTAAAATATTGCAAAATACCCTGGAACTTCTTCCTCCCTATGAAACGCGTGCGCATAAAAATGTTGAATAAGTTTCCATAGTTACCATGGTCTCAAGTATCCACGAATGAATGTAAGCAGACCAAAAATTTTGATGTAATCATTTTAAAGAGTTGTTAGAACATATTTCTAACCTTTGCATGCTCCAGTTGAATGTAGTTTACAAGTTTGAGCTAAAAATAAAAGTGGCGAGACCTTGACATACACGAAAACAACTAAACGAAAGATACAACCTTTGTTTATCTGGCACTTAAATTGTTAATTGTCATATCTTAGCTATATACTCATAATTTTTATAAGTCTTTTTCTGCATGCTACAGATATCTTAAAAGAAAAACATGATTTTAACTCATTGTGTCCTTTTAAGTATTCATTTCTAGGGTTGATACAATGACCTTGTCAGCAAATATATTAATTTATCATTGAGTCAAAATGCTGGTTGACATCTTTTCATACTGATTAGTAGGCCATTAATTACTAAAGGATTTTTTCAGGCTTTTTTTCCCAAAACATGACAAGGAACATCACATGACAGGTGTGACTTGTCAGCAGGGTATGATCACTCCTCCATGACACCAGATCCCACCTTGTAATAATTTGGAGGTCAATGTTTACTCCACTCCTATTTTGTAATGTTTAGCTCGAATACTTCATTATCTCCCCAAGATAACTTTGAGCTGAAGGAACATTTCTTCATGTAAATATCAAATACTTTAGCTAGCTATTTAAATAGATTATCTTTATAATAGTAGCAGTACAATGTACTTAATTCAATGTACTACAAACTACTGAAGCTTTTAAATAATACCATGAGTTAGAAATAAAAATTCCTTCAAATTTAAAAAAAAATCTGCATGATATTATTATGTTAATCCTTTGTTCAATTTTCACAAACCTGGTATTTGAAAAGGTGAACTATATAAACTGGCAGCGCCATCTACTTTAAGAGATTCTCCAGAAATGAAAGCAGCAGCAGGTGAGAGAAGGAAGCAGACAGCTGCTGATACCTTAAAGATGTAATGTTAAAAATAAGCATCAACTGATTTTTTTTAAAAAGATATGTGTAAGCTTAAACTTTGTTATTATTAGCATTTGGAGATGATTTATTAGGGCCCCGCAAGGATTTGCGGGTGCCCTATAGTAATCACTCTGTCTGTCTGTCTGTCTGTCCGTCTGTCATTCTTCCGTCCACAAATTTTCTGTTTTTTCCTTTCAACTTTTTTTATGGTAGCCCAATTAAGTTCAAATTTGGTATGGTAGTTCAGTAGGCAAAAAGACATTTTAATGCTAAGTTTGTTTCTCTATGTCCTCTGGTTTGGAGCTGGGGTGGTGGGGTAGATTCCTTAACTTTATATAAGAATGAATTGGGAAAGAGAGATAACTTCTGAAAATGTTGTAAACTGAATACTGCAATGAATGAGCCCCTTGGGATTAATTAGCTTTCCTCCTGAAGAAAATCCAAAGCATTATCTTTATCTGTCACATTGAGATTAATTACCACCTCTGTCTGCAAATGAAGTTTGTTTTGAAGTTAAGTCCATTTGGAATGCTATGAACACTATGAAATGTGGATTGAAGTATAAATGTTTTTACTTTATTTTTGTTGAAATAGCCTACACGATGAGTTTTAATTTCATTGACTTTGAAAAAGAAGAAATAGATTAAAGAAGATATATTTTTTATTTTTATTTGTTTATTTTTTTTCTTTTTTTTTTCTTCATGAAAATTCAAGAATATTATTAATTTTTAAGGCAGTTGGATAAAAACCTCGATCATTCTATCATTGCTGAAAAAGTTCTTATTATAAATTAAGAAGAAAATGATGAGAGAGAAGTACAATTAATCCCTTGGGATTAATTATCTAGCCTGCTGCAGGAAATTTAGAAGGCTTATCTTTATCTGTCACTTTAAGATTAATGAAAACCTTTGTCTGCAACTGCTGTTTGTTTTGAAGTTAAGGTCAAGCCCTCATGATATGTATTTGCATTCATTGAAGGCTGGCATTTTATATAACAAAAGCTTCACTATTATTTAGATATACATTCAGTGTTGAGTTGTTCTTTACTGCCTTATGTAAAATAAATACAAGGATATTATTTACAGGTTTTTGGACATTCGGGAATTATCTTGAAATTTTAAGAATACAGTTGCTGTTTCTTATTCGTCATGTATTTCTTAAATCATTCCATAAGCTGCACCCTTATAATTCTACCTCATGGCGGGGCCCTTGCTGACTGGTCAGTTTTCTAGTTAGCACTTACCTCTGCAGGGGTCCCTAAACGTTTAGCAGGTATATGAGGAATGTACTGCCCCAATATATCAGTACTATAGTTAGCTGCTGCCGTCTTGGAGTAAACTACACCCTACATAAGAGATTATTATTAAATATATACAATGTACAACAAGTATTGTACTTGCTG
This sequence comes from Saccostrea cuccullata, assembly GCF_032062105.1. Taxonomy (NCBI): domain Eukaryota; kingdom Metazoa; phylum Mollusca; class Bivalvia; order Ostreida; family Ostreidae; genus Saccostrea; species Saccostrea cuccullata. The sequence goes on from NW_026925167.1 coordinate 4,601, forward strand.
TCTTTAGAAAAATTGTCACAGATGAGGTCCATTGTCCAATAACAATTCATTAAAGCATACAGTATACATGTATACACGTAATTCTTGTCCAAGGCAATATAACATTTTGAAGAAGCTGATAAATTATACACAATGATATTCAACCAGAAGTCTCTGTCGAGACTGTAGCTCTACTGGTTTATACTTAAAACAAAGGAAGAGAAAAGTAGCAGTTGGGACTTGAGACTTTAAATCAGCAATAAATAAACAAGAGGCCCACGGGCCTTATAGGTCACCTGAGCATTATGCAACAATTTTCCAGTTATTGAATTTGATTCATGTTTTAAGCCAGATGCTATATGACATTCACAATTTTGAAAGAGGCACCATTGATCATCATAACAATACACTTAGCAGTTGCTTAGCTTGGTTACTGAATACCCATATGCAGGGTAGGGGAACAAAAATGCATTCCAACTAACCAGTAGTGCCCCTAACCCTGTGACATAAACCCCTGACCCTAGGTCCACACATTACACAAATTTCAAAAAGGCACCCTTAATATCAAAAAATAAATAAATGTTTTATAATACAAAAGAGCAGATTTCAAACAATAAATTCATTATCAGTATATAAGTAGAGCCCCCATTCCTGACCCTGGGGCTATGAAATTCACAATTCTGCAAGATTAGGGCCCTTGCTCATCATAACTATAAAGGTAGTTCATCTGCTTTATACCCAGAGACAAAGAAAAAAAATTTCAAAGATTTAATGTATTTTCATTATATAATCAATTGAGCCCCGCCTCCCTAACACCAGAACCCCTGACCCTGGGGCCATAAAATTCATAATTTTAAAAGAGGCATTCTTGCTCATCATAACTATGTACTTAGTTTATTTAATTCCTAGGAGCAGAGAAGAAGATTTTCAAAGAATTCATGTATTTTCAATATATAATCAATAGAGCCCTGCCCTAACACCAGAAACCCTGACCCTGGGACCATAAAATTCACAATTTTGGTAAAAGCACTCTTGCTCATCATAACTATGCACTTAGTTAGTTTATTTAATACCTAGGAGCAGAGTAGAAGATTTTCAAAGAATTCATGTATTTTCACTATATAATCAATAGAGCCCCCCCCCCCCCTAACACCAGGACCCTTGACCCTGGGGCCATAAAATTCACAATTTTGGTAGAGGCACTCATGCTCATCATAACTATGCACTTAGTTAGTATATTTAATACCCAGGGGCAGAGAAGAAGATTTTCAAAGAATTCATGTATTTTCACTATATAATCAATAGAGCCCCCCCCCCTAACACCAGAACCCCTGACCCTGGGGCCATAAAATTCACAATTTTGGTAGAGGCACTCTTGCTCATCATAACTATGTACTTAGTTGGTTTATTTAATACCCAGGAGTAGAGAAAAAGATTTCCAAAGAAATAATGCATTTTCACTATATACTTATTTAGCCCCGCCCTAGCACTAGAACCCCTGACCCCAGGGCCATGAATTTCACAATTTTGGTAAAGGACTCAATGCTGATTACAATCATGCAAACAGTTTGACTGCTTGATGTCCAGAAGTAAAGAAGAAGATTTTTAAAGATTTTTTTTTAATTTTAGTGGTTTTGGCCCCACCCCTCAGGCCCCAGGGGGGCAGGGATCATGAAATTCACAATTTTTGTTTCCCTTCACCCATAGATGCTTTGTGCCAAATTTGGTGGAAATTGGTTCAGTGGTTGCAGAGAAGAAGCTGAAAATGTTCAAATGTTAACACACGACGGACGACGAACGACAAACGACGGACGACGAACGACGGACGACGACGGACGAAAACAGATAGCAATAGGTCACCTGAGTTTACTCAGGTGACCTAAAAATGATCCTTGCCACTCATCAAAATAAAAAACCAATGCACAGAATTATGTATCTTAGTATAGTCTACTTGTGTGCCAAGTTATACTGAAATCAGACCAAAACTGCAGGAGGAGTAGCATTTTGAAAGAATTTCACAGAAATTTCTATTTTTAGTAACCATGGCAACATTGCTCATTGAAATCAAAAACTGATGCACAGAATTATGTATCTTAGTGTAGTCTACTTGTATGCCAAGTTATATCAAAATCAGACCAAAACTGTAGGAGGAGTAGCATTTTGAAAAATTGTTTACAGAAATTTCTATTTTTAGTAACCACGGCAACACCGTTTATCGAAATCAAAAACCGATGCACAGAATTATGTATCTTAATGTAGTCTACTTGTGTGCCAAGTTATACTGAAATCGGACCAAATCTGTAGGAGGAGTAGCATTTTGAAAGAATTTCAAAGAAATTTCTATTTTTAGTAACCAAGGCAACACCGTTCATCGAAATCAAAAACCGATGCACAGAATTATGTATCTTAGTGTAGTCTACTTGTGTGCCAAGTTATAATGAAATTGGACCAAAACTGTAGGAGGAGTAGCATTTTGAAAGAATTTCACAGAAATTTCTATTTTGTGTAACCAAGGCAACACCGTTTATCGAAATCAAAAACCGATGCACAGAATTATGTATCTTAGTGTAGTCTACTTGTGTGCCAAGTTATACTGAAATCGGACCAAATCTGTAGGAGGAGAAGCGTTTTGAAAGAATTTCAAAGAAATTTCTATTTTTAGTAACCACGGCAACACCGTTCATCGAAATCAAAAACCGATGCACAGAATTATGTATCTTAGTGTAGTCTACTTGTGTGCCAAGTAATATTGAAATTGGACCAAAACTGTAGGAGGAGTAGCATTTTGAAAGAATTTCAAAGAAATTTCTATTTTTAGTAACCACGGCAACACCGTTCATCGAAATCAAAAACCGATGCACAGAATTATGTATCTTAGTGTAGTCTACTTTTGTGCCAAGTAATATTGAAATCAGACCAAAACTGTAGGAGGAGTAGCATTTTGAAAGAATTTCACAGAAATTTCTATTTTTAGTAACCACGGCAACACCGTTCATCGAAATCAAAAACCGATGCACAAAATTATGTATCTTAGTGTAGTCTACTTGTGTGCCAAGTTATACTGAAATCGGACCAAAACTGTAGGAGGAGTAGCATTTTGAAAAATTGTTTACAGACAGACAGACAGACAGACAGACAGACGGACAGACAGACAGACGGACGGACGACGGACGCATTACTATCGCATAAGCTCTTCTGGTCTCTGACCAGTAGAGCTAAAAACAAATTGATTATTACTATTTTAACAGTAGTACTTACAGGAGCTACAGCGTTGACCCTGACCCCTGAGGCCGCCCACTCCAAGGACAAAGATTTTGTCAGATTGTCCACGGCTGATCGTGCTGCTCCTGTGTGACTTACAAATATCTGCACATTGTTAGCTTCACAGTAGTACATGAATAACATGTAAAACTCTAACATAGGTAATCAAAGATTACGAAGCTCTCTCAACGAATGTAATCAGTCTAAGTAATGCGAATCTCAAATCATATTATTATCTTAACAGTTAGTATTTATTCTGACAACAATATTCAAGCAAGTTCTGTTTAAATAGGTCTTAAAGTACATTGGGAATTGATGTGTTCCAAAAACTTTAACCTGGTCACTCCTTTGGAAAATGTAGGTCAGATCCAGCATCCAAGGCAAGTTTTGATTGTTCATCCTTAGATGCATCATCCATGCAAGTTTGGTCTAGGAAGGGCTTATAGTTACTTGGGAATGGACCTCCTCCTAAAACTTTAACCTGCATGGTCACTCATTTGGAAAATGTAGGTTAGATCCAGCTTCCGAAGCATGTCTGGTAGTGTTCATCCCTAGATTCATCATCCAAGCAAGTTTGGTCCGGGTAAGGCTAATAGTTACTTGGGAATGGACCTGCTCCAAAAACTTTAACCTGCTCACTCATCTGGAAAATGACTAGGGCAGATCCAGCATCCGTAGCAAGTCTGGTAGTGTCCACCCCTAGATGCATCATCTATGCAAGTTTGGTCCAGGTAGGGCTTATAGTTACTTGGGAATGGACCTGCTCCTAAAACTTTAACCAGGACACCAATGCTAACGCCGATACCGATGCCAGGGGTATAGCATATAAGCTCATCTCGACTTCGTCAAGGTGAGCTAAAAATAACTCTCTTAAAAAAAAAAGAAGAAAAACGAGGAGTGACAAGCTAATTTATTGATAAAAAAAATACCATATACATCATGTACATGTACAGATACCTTAATGTAAATCTTACTCGTATATACACAAAATTTTCTCCAGTTAATGTGCATATGAAAGTCAACATCCATGCAAGCGTACTTTGATTGATTGATCAGGTCGAGACCACTAGATTTTCTGACCGTCGGCATAAATTTGCATGTAAATTAGCTATTTGCATGTTTACTTTACCTACTGCTGAATGAGCCGCAATGCATTGTGGGCTACTACAAGTACTCAGCTGTGTTGAAAATAAAGGACAACTTGAATTGTCCCTTGGAAACTTATTTTCGATTCTTTTTTGGAGATTTGTGAAAGAAATATTTAAAATGGTGTATAATCTTTCATTTCTATGCTCACATTCACAAAATTTCTTTATGAAGACTTATATCAACTTATAATACATCGGCCTAATCCATTGTTCAAACAGACATAGGTGCTATCGTGTCGGTAAAACATTAAATTTTTTCACGTGATATACGTGTACATAGTTTTAGCAGGTAGTATATAGGTCCTTGGTTTTAGACAGCAGGAGAAGATGACGTGCAATTATTATTTAACCCCTCAATATTATCAGAAAGTGTTTTATGTACATGCAAACGTCAAAGCGTTCGTACGGTATCCGAAGCAACTATTTATCATCTAAAACACCTCTAATATTAAATGTGAGCATGGAACAATGTCTTTAGAATATAATCTTTCGATTTCGGTCTTACAAAGTGATCAAGAAGCTCTACAGTTTTTCCGGTGACGAGTTAAATATTGTGCACTAGACCGACAAAAACCACGTGTCGCCATTGAATCGTAAACACGTAGTAGAGAACACCAAACACGTAACGAACGAATATCGGTTTAACGAACGGTAAACTTGTTTACTTTGTGATTACCTGTGTAACTGACGAAACGTACGGACGAATCACACGTATAGAATTAAAATTATTTGTCAATTTGATAAGTATGATCGCGTTGGTGTTCCATGTACCAGTATGATATAAATATATGCATATGTTCAGGTGTGTTTTTATTGATTCCTTTTAATAAACTTATAATAAATGAAAATTAATCCATATTATATTAAAGCATTGACAGACCAGAGGGGGGTTCCGTGGGTTTGAACCCCACCTATTTTTGTAGAGAGGGAGAGAAAGAGAGAGAGAGAGAAAAGCTTTTCTGTAATAGATATTTATACGTCTAATCATTTGAAAAATAAAAAATAAATCGCTGTCCTTTCTGCTCGCTTGATCTGTAGATTTTTGCGTATTTACTTTCCTCCATGTACCTTCACAACCCCGTCTAAGGTAACATGCAAGGAAGACTCCATCGAACTCTAGCTGTACCATTTTTGGACCATCTTCAGAAGTAACTAACTTTTAGAAGTATGCATACTAATTATTTTTAATCAATATAGAAAAATGTTAAAATGTTTCTGTAGTATGCAGAAGGAGGGGGCTCACTTTTTTTGAAAATAATCTTTTGCTGCAGTTTTAAAAAATACAGTTGTATTTTGTTTTGGAAGCTCCCTCCACATCTTTTGATGCTGGAAAATAAACAGATTCAAGATTGAAAGTAATGTACCGAACAGAAAAGTGACACCAAGCCCTCTCTACCCCCTCCCAATTTTAAAAAGTGGTGTATAGTTTTTTTCTTTTGTTTTATATGTGTCTTTTTTTTTTTTTTGCTTGTCAAATGTTTTTGGAGCCCCACCCCCTTCTTATCAATGAAACTACGGACTTGAGGTGGCATAGAATCACACCATGGCCACCTCAAGTCCGTAGCTTCATTTATAAGAAAGGGGGGACTCGAAAAACTATGATTAACAACTCTTAACTTTAAGTTCACGGTTGTAAATTATAGTTTACAGACGTGAATCTATGTTTATCAACAAAATCTATCGTTGACGTTCTCTTACATACAGATAAACTTAGATTAGCATTCGTAAACTATAGTTAAAAACTGTTAAATATAGTTTTACAGATAAAAACTATGGTTAACCAATTGTTAACTATAGTTTACGGTTTTTAAAACTATAGTTTACAGTTGATAAATCTAGTTTATCAAGTGTGAAACTATGTCTACCTCATTTTTGTGAATTTGGCGTGCCATACTTATTGGTTGTAACAATTATTACTACGACGCTTTGCAAGAACTGAGAACAATTTAACAATAGATGCAAGTTCCCATCTAGGGTGTTGATATAAGGAACCCGACATAGATATAATAACCCTAAATTGGTTGTTCATATCTTAATAGGAAGTGAAGAAATATGTATTAGCCCTGAAACTGCCTAAATATTTCTTCAGTGGTGGATCCAGGAATTTCAAAACGGGGGGGGGGGGGGGGGGGGGGGTGGCAGTATAAGACTTGGAAGTCTTGGGGCTGCATTAAAGCCCCCAGTGGGTCCAGGACACAGCCCTGGTAGCGAAGCCCCGGGAAACTGAGGAACTCTATAACAAATTAGAGGTGTTTTCCTGTTGGTTTGAAGATAATGCAAAACAAAATTAAAACATAGGTAATCAGAGATTACAGAGCTCACCTCAACGAATGTTGTCTTTAAGTAAGGCAAAGTCACACAATTAATCGACAAAAAGTATACATTCCAAAAATGAAAATATTTTATTAAAAGCAATTTTGATCTGATACTTTGAAATAGACCTACATAAAAATTTAAACTACTTCTTCTTCATGAAAATGTAATGAAAATCCAGCATCTGAAGCAAACTTGAGAGTTTTCATCTCTTGATGCAGCATTTGTGCAAGTTTGGGTTATACAATGTTATATAAGCCTTATAGTTTTTGGTAATAGACCTGAACCATAACGTTTACCTTGTCTATTATCTGAAAAATGTATGTTCAATTCAGCATCCGAAGCAAGTCCATTAGTGTGCATCCTTAGATGTATCATCCATGCAAGTTTGCTCATTATAGGGCTCATAGTTTATTGGAAATGAAACATGCATCAAAACTCACTCATCCACAAAAAGTAGGTCAGATTCAGCATCCGAAGCAAGCCTGGAAGTATGCATCCTTAGATGTATCATCTATGCAAGATTGGTCATTAAAGAACTCATAGTTCCTTGGAAATGAAACTTGCACCAAAAACTTTTAACTATTCACTCAACCAGAAAATATAAGTCAGATTCAGCATCCGAAGCAAGCCCGGTAGTATGCATCCTTAGATGTATCATCCATGCAAGTTTGGTCAACATAGGGCTTATAGTTACTTGGAAATGAAACCTGCACCAAAAACTTTAAGCTGTTCACTCAACTGGAAAATATAGGTCAGATTCAGCATCCGAAGCAAGCCCGGTAGTATGCATCCTTAGATGTATCATACATGCAAGTCTGGTCAACATAGGGCTTATAGTTACTTGGAAATGAAACCTGCACCAAAAACTTTAACCTGTTCACTCAACCGGAAAATGTAGGTCAGATTCAGCATCCAAAGCAAGCCCGGTAGTATGCATCCTTAGATGTATCATCCATGCAAGTTTGGTCAACATAGGGCTTATAGTTACTTGGAAATGAAACCTGCACCAAAAACTTTAACCTGTTCACTCAACCGGAAAATGTAGGTCAGATTCAGCATCCGAAGCAAGCCCAGTAGTATGCATCCTTAGATGTATCATCCATGCAAGTTTGGTCAACATAGGGCTTATAGTTACTTGGAAATGAAACCTGCACCAAAAACTTTAACCTGTTCACTCAACCGGAAAATGTAGGTCAGATTCAGCATCCGAAGCAAGCCCGGTAGTATGCATCCTTAGATGTATCATCCATGCAAGTTTGGTCAACATAGGGCTTATAGTTACTTGGAAATGAAACCTACACCAAAAACTTTAACCTGTTCACTCAACTGGAAAATGTAGGTCAGATTCAGCATCCGAAGCAAGCCCGGTAGTATGCATCCTTAGATGTATCATCCATGCAAGTTTGGTCAACATAGGGCTTATAGTTACTTGGAAATGAAACCCACACCAAAAACTGCACCAAAAATGTTAACCTGCTCCAAAAACATTAACCTGGTAATTGCAGCATCTGAAACTTTGTCTGGTACAATAAAACACACTAAAACCATCTTCCATGCATGTCTAATCAGTATAGGACACAGAAGTAATTAAAAAGAAAACTGCTCCAAAAAACTTAACCTTAACCTGGGACGCCGACGCCGACACCGACGCCGACACCGACGCCGACGCCGAGGGTATCACATAAGCTCCCCCCAACTTCGTTGAGGTGAGCTAAAAATCAAATGGGAGAGGGGGCGCACGCCCGGCGCGCCGGTGCTGGATCTGCCTTTGAAATAATTACAAAATAAATATAAAGCGTGTGATGGTATTTATAAAGCAATAATACGGTTAATATCGTCGAGATACGTTCGTTCGTTGCGTGTTTGGTGTTCTCTAGTAGGCTGTCATGCTTTGGGACTCATTCACTTGATTGGAGAACGGGTGTGACGAAGACATCGTCACGTGTTGAAAATTGCCTTCCATATAAGGTAGTGGTCTTGACCTGTTGATTGTATATTGTTAAATGCAGAGTTGGCAATATTTCAGCCATATTTCCATGGAAGTTTACTTGAAAAGTTTAATCATTTTGAATAAGACTTTAATATAGTTTCTTGGGAATGAACAAACTTTGAAACTTGTTCACATATCTGGTAAATGAATTAAGGTTATAGAACAAAAATCTGAAGCAAATATGCCAGTATTCATCCCAAAATGCATCATCCATGCAAGTTTGGCTCAGATATTCACCCATCTGACAAAGTAGGTCAGGTCCATCTGACTGACCTGAATTCACTTGCATCTGTTCACTCATTTGAAAGAGTAGGTAAGACTCCCGCACCTGAAACAGGTTGGGTAATGAATTCCTATATACATCATACATGTACCTTTGAGTTTTGTAAAATAGAGGAAAACATAGTTTCTTGGGAATTGAACTGCTTCATAAACTTATACCTGTTCACTTATCCAGAATTGCATGTTGCTAGATCGAGCATCTGAAGCAAATCTACATTTCTCCAGTTTGGTCCACTTAGTGACTTTGGAGCACTTGCTCCAAAATTTTCACCTGGTCACTCATCTGTAAAATGTAGGTCATCCAGCATCCACGCAAGTCTAAAAGTTTCTGACCCTATATCCATCCAAGTCTGCTCAAGGTAGGGCTTACTTCTATTATTATAGCATTTGAAACATCACCAGCCCATGAAGCCATGGGGATAGCTATGACTTCATCAAAGTGAGCCTAAGATAGATATATGAAATAAATTTTCTCTAATTACCTCATCATTGGAAGTCCATTCCACATATCAGCAATGATGTTGATAATAACACCACCATGCTGGCCCATCCACTGGTTAAACACTAAAAACAAAAGACTGCAACAACTTTCAAATGATTGAATTTGGTTCATGTTTTAAGGTAGATGCTATGGCATTCACAATTTTGAAAGAGGCTGGCACCATTGCTAATCATAACTATAAACTTAGCAATTGCTTAGTTTTGGTTACCTAAAGGGTCTGGGTGGTTGTGACCATTTTTAGACTATTTTGATCACTTTTAGAAGAAGAGCTCCATAATAATCATATTTTATAACTAATATGTATGAAATTTTTCTTTGTCAAATGATAGTTGACAACTAAAGTATCTAAAAATTGAAGTTATATCTGGTGGTTAATTTGTTGACCCCCAAGTCTCCTTAATACCCATGGGCAGGGTAGGGGAACAAAAAATGCATATCAACTAATCGGTAATATTCAGCTATAATCAGAAGTGCCCCTACCACACATGAACCCCTGACCCTAGGTCCATACACTGCACAATTTTTGAAAAGGCACACTTGTTTCTCAAAAATGTTTGATTAATACCAAGGAGCAGATTTCAAACAATTCATTTTCAGTATATAAGTAGAGCCCCCCTCTATGGTATCCCTGACCCAGAGGGGGGGAGGGGCTGGAAATTCACAATTCTGGAAGAAGAGCCCTTGCACATCATAACTGTATAGGTACTTCATCTGCTTATTACCCAGGAGCAGAGAAGAATATTTTCAAAGAATTAATATATTTTCACTATATAATCATAATACAGCCCCGCCCTAACACCAGAACCCCCAACCCTGTGGCCCTAAAATTCACAATTTTAAAAGAGGCACTCTTGCTTATCATAACTATGTACTAAGTTAGTTTATTTAATACCCAGAAGCAAAGAAAAAGATTTTCAAAGAATTAATGCATTTTCACTATATAACCAATACAGCCCCGCCCTAACACCAGAACCACTGACCCTGGGGTCCTAAAATCCAAAATTTTAGAAGACGCACTCTTGCTCATCATAACTATGTACTTAGTGTATTAAGTTAATTCATTTAATACTCAGGAACAGAGAAGAAGATTTTCAAAGAATTAATGCATTTTCACCAACACCTGAACCCCTGACCCTGGGGCCATAAAATTCACAATTTTGGTAGAAGCACTCTTGCTCATCATAACTACAAATATATGTACTTAGTCAGTTTATTTGATAACCAGGAGCAGAGAAGAAGATTTTCAAAGAAATAATGCATTTTCACTATATAATCAATATAGCCCTGCCCTAGCACTAGAACTCCTGACCCTTGGGCCATGAATTTCACAACTTTGGTAGAGGACTAAATGCTGATAACAATCATGCCAACAGTTTGACTGCTTGATGTCCAGGAGTAAAGAAGATTTTTAAAGATTGCACTAATTTTAGTGGTTTTGGCCCCACCCCCCAGGTCGCAGGGGGGCAGGGACCATGAAATTTAAAAATTTTGTTTTATGCTAAAATTGGTTGAAAGTGGTTCAGTGGTTTCAGAGAAGAAGCTGAAAATGTTCAAATGTTAATGCATGACAAACAACGGACAAAAACGGATACCAAAAGGTCACCTGAGTTTACTCAGGTGACCTAAAAAACCTTGACCCAACTTTTGAACAGTTGGTGCTAGGGCTTAATACTTCACTTGTGTTTTCATTGTGAAAAGACTTTCAATTAGTATAAATATTTTTGACCTTGACCTTACAATTTGACCCACTTTGTAAAAAAATTTAACCTTAATTGGCCATAACTTTTGAACAGTTAGTACTAATTAGTACTAACTGTTCAAAAGTTATTTTGCTTTTGAATTTTATAGGTGTATTCCTTCTGCAAAGACCTTCCTCTTGATACAAAAATTTTTTACCTTTTGACTTTGGAGTTTGACTTGCATTGGAGAAACTTCAACCTTTGCTATAAGTTGCCCCTCATCAGTTTTTCACAAACACATTTTGTTTTCTTTGATTTTAATTAATATTTTTACTTTAAATCAATGAAGTACATTCACAGTTTTTAGAAACACAAACATTGTCAAATCCCTCGAAATTTACACAGCTTTTCATTTACTGTTAAAATATACATGGGATTAGAAATTTTGGTGAATGTCAACGAGTTTAGCAAGGATCCAGTGATAACGTTTTGTATGAAAAAGAGGCGGGGCTTAAGTTGTCTCAGCTTTTCATTTACTGTTAAAACATACATGGGATTAGAAATTTTGGTGAATGTCAACGAGTTTAGCAAGGATCCAGTGATAACGTTTTGTATGACAAAGAGGCGGGGCTTAAGTTGTCTCATCATTGTCAACGATAATTTGAAATTGCTGACGTTATTAATTTCTTGACCATTGAGATATCTACAATGGTGCCATTTTAGAGATGCTAATTATGTAGCATTGAGAATGACACACTTTAATGAAAGTCCATGATGACAGAAAATTGACTTATTGTACTAAATTGCTGTATTATTTTTAAAGATATATTCTAGGTTTATAATACCTGAATATAGAATGCCAATTACACCGTGACTGAGTGATCATGATGTAAAGAAGCACAAATGTTTTTTAAAATGATATTAATTTTGAAGTTGAAATGTAAAAACATGTACATACCTTCCCTGCAACACAGAAATGTTCCTGTGAGATTTGTCTCTATGACAGCATTCCAGCCCTTTAGACTAAAAGAAGAGGCAGGTCCTGGAAATTGTCCACCTCCGTTGTTTACAAGGAAGTCAATCTTACTAAACTTTGACAATGTCTCTGAAACCATTTTTTCAACCTGAAATGCAAAATTTCTGAATTGTATACATATTAAATTGATTGCATCAAGATTGAATTCAAAGATAATAGATATTAAAGTATTCTCTTAAAAAATAAACAGACTTCTAAATCATGAAGAGTACAAATCTAACAATTGAATATACATGTATAGTTCAAACCAATTCCTACCTGATCTTCTTTCCTAATGTTACATGGAATATTGCTTATTTCTGCTGGACTCCCATTTGGGATATTTTTCTTAATATCAGCTGTTGCTGAAGAAAGTCTCTCCGCATTCCTAGATGCTATCATAACTTTGCATCCTGTTTATAATTTTTTCAATTAAAGTCTAACAATTATTTACCTAAATCATGTCTCAATAGTTCTCAATAAATATTGCTTGACAAAGTTACGAAATAATCGCATATACAAATCTGAAATCAAATGATTTCGCCGAAATATAATAAACATACCTAAATGTGTGAGTTCCTGGGTTATTGCCTGACCAATACCAGTGCTCCCACCAGTCACAATAGCCACTTTTCCGTTGAATAACCCCGACCTGAAAATACTGGAAACTCTTCCAGTGGAGCTCGCCATATTTTGGTCATGTGACCTTTCGAAAGTTCGTTCACCTATCGAAAACGAAAGTAGGAAATTTTCGAACTTGTGAGTCATGCTAGATTTCTTCAGTCTGTAAAATTCATTTTTTAAAGAAATATGTTTCACCCTGTAGCTATCGGTGATAGTTGTCCTTTAAACGAAGCAGCATGGAACATAAGAAAATCAAATGTCAGCTGTTCAAGTGGTTCTGCATACCATTGCATTCCAAACAATGGGCGTGTTCCGGGCGAAATTTGTATTGGATTAATCTGGGTTCCACCGAGTAAGCGTTTAAAATTTTCAGGGCTTGAAACTTAAATTTTTTGCCAGTCATCGGCCGATTAGTCAATTAATCGTTGTCACCCCTCCCCCCAATGTATATTTATTGTTCTCGAAATACCAGGTCCAGAACAAACTCTTGATTTAGATGAAGATGCAGTATTCCAATCCAGTGTTGTCACTATTGTGCAATTGCTGCATACAAGTATGCAGCGATGGCACAACAGTGACAATACTGGATCATGTATGCAGCTATGGCACAACAGTGACAACACTGAATCATGACAACAGTGAAAACACTGGATCATGTATGCCATGCGCGGATCTAGAGGGGGGGTCGGGGGGTCAGGACCCCCCCCCCCCCCCCTGGAATTGACCAGGTTAAAAAAATTTATTTACTAAAACAAGAAAAAAGTTACTATGCCCCCCCCCCCCCTGGAAAACGCTGACCCCCTCTGGTAAGCGCGAATATGTATGAAATGGGTATGAAAAGTGAGATTTGAGGCAATAGAAGTCACCACTATAAAAGTCACCAATACCCCCCCCACCCCACGAAATAGGTTTTTGACGTTTCGGCGATTTTATTTTTTTTTTTGCTTGTCACGAAATTGGATTTTTTTTTTTACTGGGATGGACCCCCCCTGGAAAAAATTTCTGGATCCGCGCCTGATGTATGCTATGGCACAACAGTGACAACACTGGATCACTGCATCTTCACACTGATGTCTAGAGATTGAATATTTACAAAGGTTCTATGTACTACATGTGTATTGAAGCGAAATACATTGTATTCCAATCTTTGGCTGAGTTTTTCTGTTCAAGGTTAAATATTATCACTATTAAGTTTTGTATATTATCTGATTACTTATTTTAGTCCCTTAACCATTAAAAATGGTTTTCTTTCTGTCCTATTTGGTTTTCTGTAGCTGCAGACCCGCATGTAGCGTTCTGGCTTTATAGAATAGTATGTGATGATAACACTACAAATCCTGTAGTGCAGAGTGCAATTTCTACGCAGTATTTTCTGTTTTTGGAGAATTAATCCACTTCTTTGCATTGGTCAATCAACTGTAACTTTCACTCCCTAATCTAGACATGTTTAAATCAACTTGAATATCTTATTGATTTCCAAACCCTTTGTAATCATAGCTCAAGTTTGCAATTCAATTGTCTTTAATGATTTTTATCAGAATTACTAAGTAATGAATGACCAAACCAATATTGGGGACTCAGTATTGTAATGCTTATACAATACTCTAAAAATGCTTTTTACAATTTTATGCCTAAACATACATGTATGCTTGATGATTTTTTATTTTAATTTTTTTTGCAATTTAGATTACTGTCCTGTGTATAACCTGAATGCTGAAAAATTAGATGTGGAGCCTTGTGACCTTCAGCGAGGGACCTGTTCAGGTGCTGATTTTCAATCTCCAGATGTGTACAAATGTAAGCCTAATTCATTCATGATCCAAATGTGTGTATTACATGTACAGTAAAACTTGGTTATAGCAAAGTTACTTATAGACCTATAAAATTACTTCACTATATCTTACCCCAATTCGTAATCCATGTATCTGTATATAAGGATTTGTTAAATTTATAAAGCTTAGGATCCAAGATATCTTTGCTATATCCATGAATTTGCAATATTATTCTTGTTTGTATTGAACAAGTTTTACTGTAATATGTAAAAGCTGCACCTTATCTGCACATGTTTACTTAAAGTGACATAATGAGTAAATATCATGTATCTTTTAACAAAAGATTTATGTGAAATATGAATATGTGACGCGCCAAGCAAAAACCTCCCTTATCTCTATTATGACGTAACGTCAAAAGACGCGTCTAAAGTCAACAAGGTAAAATCGACGTAAAAACGCCACCTCGAGAGAATTGAGAAATTCTACCCCAGCAAAACAAGGAAATTATTTATATGCTAGAGGGAATATTTTTGGGTGTGGTTTGATGTAGTTAATTCTCTAAGAAGTTAGTTTCCTTCAATTGTCTGTGTGATCTTTCCTTTTCGCAATTAAGTGTATATTATTAAAGATGTCCAGCCGTGGTTAAAAAATTCCAGTAAGGTCGTTTTTAAAATGAAGTTTGTTTGCCCTCTCACTATTCGGGTTAAAATAATTGCGTCGGTATAGGTAGGTCGAAATTTTTTTTTTTCGTCGGAGATTTTCAATGTTGAATAAAATTGAAGGCATGAAAAAAAAAAGTTGTTGATGGGATGAGAAAATTCCGGAATGAATATTTTGGAGGTTTTAAAAAAATTTTAGTCGGTTAATCTTAAAAGGTCAAACAGACAAGTTATTATAGATACGTTTTTTTTTTAATTTAATATGCAGCAGTTTAATCGTTATACGAGGGTTGTCCCGTAAAATCGTGGACAAGTTGTATAGTTTGAAAAATAATCATCACTGCGTTCTGAAATTTTCACCACTTTTTAGTAGATAAATTATGAATATACATAGCAAATTTCAAATAGATATATGCATAGGTAAACAAATTGTGATATTTTATGTTATGTACAGTATCGCCCTACGGAGCACGGATGATAACGTCAAAGTGTCTAAAACAGCGTCACGTTTCATCTTTGCTAAACTTAAAGTTGGATAAGCCCCATTTAAATTTAGAAATTTTATTGATTTACATATGTGAGTATCTATAACCAGTTAAGAAACCAAGTGGCACACTCATGCGATCTTCTGAATATTTATTAGCAAGTTGCAGACAGTATTCTCACCATCATTCAACTAAAGGAGAATCTCACATCGACGGTCGACAGTGACAGCGTCCTTTGCTATTACAAATGGCAGTCTGTCCATATGTTTTGTACTATCTGGGGACTGGACCACGAAGACTTCACTAAGAAAACTTTCATTTCATTTATACACTAAAGATCTGGTGATATTTTTCATATTTTCTTTCTTCCGTATTCATTTAAAGTCTCTTAAGGCGTCATTACAACATCCTAATTATCTGAAGGTGCTCTCCGGTGCGCAATACGTCATAAAAATCGCCATTTTTCGTGAATTGTGTTTATTACTTTCCCATTTCGATTGCTCGGGAAAATGCCAAAAACTAACCAAATGCATTCAAATTTTTAAAAATATGACAGAATTGATTAAGGAATGGAACTAGGATAATTTTCATCCTAATCTTATGTATTGAAAACTTTTATTACGAATTAATTCTTATGTCTTCTCTAATATAACCATGCTATTTTTACCGTGCGCCGTAGGACCATACCTTGTGCATATTCAAGCAGAATAAAATCTTTATTTTTAAATATATATTATCAAAAACATTATGATTCACTTAAATATGATGAATAAACATAGCTTAGTGCGCCCATTACTTTTCGAGAAAAACGCTTTGTCCACGATTTTATGGGACAACCCTCGTATATGCATAAGCAAGAAAAAGTAAACAAAAGCATTATACTAAGAAAAGTTTTTTTTTTAAATAGATGCGGTGAAAAATGACATGAATTACTTCTCTTTTATTTAAGGAATGAATTTGATAGCTATCCAATTTATATGATATAAACCGAGTTGGGGAGTTTATATATTTAAAAAAGTGTAAAGTGTTCCAACAAAGTTTATACTGTATAAATTATGTAGCTATTAATTTAATTCCTTTTAATTTAGTTTTTCTTCATTTAGTGTATGAGAAAAAGTCGATTAAAAATCACTTCAAATAGTACAATATTAAAATGTAGCGTCAGGCGGATCGATATATTTTTGATGCATGTGATTGTGACATAGATAACCCAAATTATGCAATAAAAAATAATTTCTTTATCCAACCAAATACTGCGTTATAACTAGAATTAAATTATTATTTCTTTTCATTTCCGTAGATGATGTAAGTTAGAAAAATGCATCCCTGTTCATTGTTCTTTTCTGTGCAAGTAGCAAGGACTGTACATAATCTTTGATAGCTTGCCAAGGATATTGATAAATAGTTACGTTTAGTTAACAAAAATGTAATATTCTCTCTTGATACAACACAGAGTATTTGATTTGATTGACTTCTTCCGAAATTAGTTTTTAGCCGTTGATTTAAAATGAAAATTTTGAAGAAAGGCCTATTGAGCTTCTCAATTGATTTTGTTATTGTTGTATTGTTTAACTTCTTATGTTGCACACAAAAATGTAGGAAAAAATCCGACCCCCCCCCCCCTTCTCCTGTGTCACGTGTCTGCTCCATCTCTTTGGTGACTTCGTGCAAATTTTGTCATGAATATACGGATGCTCGTATATTTTGTAAGTTACAGTCCCACTTTCTAAGATAATTTACGATTGAGAATAAAGCAGATTGGACATATGTTTATAGACCTTTTTCCGTCATTTTGCTGCACTGTTAAGTATTCATTATCCGTTAGCTGAGGTTGTACACACCGATGATAATACATCGAATGAAACTGGCAAACATGATACATCGCTAAAATGTTATAATTAGATCTAATACAAATTGTTACAAATTAATACAAATTGTTTGAACACTTTTAAAACATTCCAACCTATAATTATTTTGAGCATGGTTTATCTACCAAAGAAAAAATACGGTGAAGAAATGACTTTAAAGTTCTGATTTCCTGTAAACAGCCTAATGTCGGCCATTTATAGAGTTGCTGAATCAAGCTGTCTCATGTAGCTCTGAACTTAGAACATCAATGCAGGATGAAAGTTTCAATTAAACATTGTAAAGGTTATCAATTTTCTTTGTAATGATTTTATTATACCCCCCGCTTGAAAAGCAGGAGGGTATATAGTAATCGTTAATTCCGTCCGTCTGTACGTCCGTCCGTCCTTCCGTCTGTTACGCTTTGGGGTACCCATCTCTTATCCGCAAATCCTCTCATACCACTGAATGAAAATTGATGCAACTTTCACAGAATCTTTATTACATACTAATGTTTATTTTTTATATATAAAACTTATTTTACTTTTTGTTGCTTTATTTAGCGTTTGTATTATCTCAAAAGCGGTTGACAGGAAAATGATTTTTGCACCACTTTAAATATGGGAGGCGGGGGGTAACATTTCCTGCCATTGCTCACAGTATCTAGTTTTAACCTTCAATACTGCTCTTTGAGCAATAAGCTCACTAAATGATACCCCCCGCCTGAAGAAATGGCAAAAGTTTTGTGGTGGCCTGTAAACAGCCAAAGCCATTTATGGAGTTGCTGAATAAGCTGTCAATGGCAATATATAATAAAGATTCTGTGAAAGCTCATTAAATTTCACTCAGTTGTTTAGAACATCAACGCAGGATGAAAGTTTCAATTAAACATTGTAGAGGTTATCAATTTTCTTTTTATGATTTTATCCCGCTTTTAACCTTCAATAATTAAGGATTTATTTAACCTGTAATAATTATATCCCCGATAAAGATTTTACAACCAACATTTTACTATAATTAACATCTATACCTTGAACAATAGAATAATAATCTTATTTCCTTCTAATGAACTGCGATTAAATGAATATATGCATTTCAAATTATTGAAGTTTAATACCAATGACACGAAATTTGATACAATAAAGGCATACATGTAACAAACTAAAACAATTTCAATATTTTTTCCTGCAAAAGTGATCGGCTTTGTTCTTGTTTAACTAGTTCAGATAATTGATTAAGCGTGGATGTCTATAGCCGAGACCCCCCCACCCCCCCCCCCCCCCCCCCCCCCCCGTTTACGATAATGGAAGAATATTAAGAGTGTTTTACCCATTCTATTACTTTCTGTTGCGATATGAACAGGCATGCAGTGACGTAGGATCGTTTTTGAAAGGGGGGGCCGCCAGGGAAATTTTTGTTTACTTTCCTGAAAAAGTTGACTAACAAAAAAAAATTCCCAAACTCGAAAATCCTATTTCGTGGGAAGGGGGGGGGGGCTTTTTTCCAATGGTTACTTCCTTCAGTACGAATTTTTAGGTACACAATGCTAAGAAGTTCGGGGGCAACCAACATTTCAAGGAACATTTTCAACAATAAAAGTAATGTTGGGATAAAAAGTGGGGTGAAGGCCCCCCTACCCCCTCTTTTTGTTGCTATACGTGCCTGGCATGTTTTAACCTATACTAAAAAGCAAGTAGTATTTGATATGATTAAAATAAATCATAATGTGTGCATGTTCTTTCTCAGGAATGTAAAAATGAAGCTTAGATTAGGCCTCATATTCTACGGGTTGTAATTTTCCAAAAGTAATTACAATCATGTGGGCCTTCTTGCGAATTAAGTACTAATTTTATAACGACACCATAAGAAGAAAAGGATCGAACTGCACTACAAGAGACAAATAAAATTTATTAGAGAAAATTATCAATAAGCCATAAAGGCTTTAAAGATTAGTTCGTAATTCTGCATACATTTTCCCCGCATTAAAACATTTGAAATAAAACATGTAAATAGTATAAACTTGTGGTAAAAGAAATGTTATGGTAGCCTTTAGATAAAAAAAAAAACAACAAACTATTGCACTCTTTAAAAACTCAGGTACATGTATTTAAAACGAAAACTATGACAATACATGTACTTTCTTTTTATTCAGTGTATTGAACAGACTTTTAATGTCCGGGGGGAGGAGGTGGTAGGGGCTGTCTGGAAATTTTTTAAGATACTACTTTGATAATGTAACAGATACAATTTAGTGCCCCTGCTTACCGGGTAACTGGGATTGAACCTGGGGCCTCTGGCTTGCCATTCCAGTCCTCTATACCAACTCAGCTTAAGGCTTAACCCACCAGTCCAAGCTAGTATAGGAAGCCGTGTATATTGTGTATACTACCAAAATAGGGTTTTTTTCATCTCCATGCTGCTTATTTCCTTTTACTGTTGCAGTGATTTAGATTTCTGCCATTTTCTTTGATTAAAAAAAAGTCATAAATTTGAATATCTTTTAGAGGAAGAGAAGATTTTTGATTCGAGTTTTGTTCTTTTTCCCTTGTCAATCATTTCGCTGAAACCCCCCCCCCCCCCATTTCGTTTTTCAAAGATATAGTTTAGGATGTTTATTTTTATTATTACGCTCAAAAATCTTAATTAGTGCTATTTTTAAGGGAATCAAAAATATAAATATCATCAAATTATTAGATAGCTTAACGTTATTTTACGATTTTACGTTATGAAAATTCATGCAATTACGCACGCGTACACTGTACGTCAAAGTAAATATTCCGTCTTTGTTAAGCTATATTTTATACATTTATACACAGAAATATATGTCATGTTATACATCAAACGAAAGAGAAAGAGACACTCTACAAGAATCAATAAAAAAATGAAAATGTCAAAATTCTTCGTTAAGGGAGGTTTTTGCTTGGCGCGTCACATATATCAAAGTTTTGACAACTCTACTCTACACTGTAAAGCAAAAAAAAAAAAAAAAAAAAAAGAACTGCAAAATATCAAGGTCACATGTGTCCTGTAATTTTAGCATGAAATTTGTAAACTTTGAATAGAGCAAGCAAAAGTGAGGAATAAATTCTAATCATCTTATTTTGAATTGTTTCAAAATTCTTGGTTGACTGAAAGGAACATTTACAGTATGTATACATGTATCTGTGGAATCAATACCATGGTAATTTTTTCAGTTTTTCAGTTTATGCATACAATAAAGAGGAAGAAGTGAAGCAATTGTTTTGTTGGGTTATACACAGATTTT